>NW_010235130.1:61054-74776 GCF_000690775.1 Eurypyga helias
ATCACAACTATAATAACACCACCAAGCCAAAAATATGAACATATGGCTGTAAGTCCTCCTTAATAAGTAGATTTTATTTAAAATATTCATTCCCATTGATAATAATGGAGGAAAGTCCAAGTCACTTCATATTTGAGAAGTCCGAACAAGATTCCTCCCTGTCATAAAATATAATTGGAAATTTGCTTGCAACAACAGTAGTTAATAATCATGACAGTTTAGTAAGCCATTTTTGCTAAGTATTTTTGAATTTCTTATTTTTTCTAGTTTTGATTTAGCTAATAGCATACAATGATTTTTCAAATATATTTTGTTTTTAATCTATTTTGAAGATTAGATTATGAGAATAACAGTTTGTCTGTAGCTTGTCTGCAAGCAGTTTATGGAACCAGTTTTGAATATATGCCATTTTCTTTAAGTGTTTTCATTATTATATCTACTGTCTGGACATTTATCCATTTCTCATCTTCCTAAGTATATATATTTTTACTATTTTTAGTCCTGTATGTATTACCTTTGCCAGGATGATATTCAGGAGTTTTCCCACTCTTTAATCAGACACAGGTGCTTTGTATGTATGATACATTTATTATGTTGCAGAACGAACCCAAACTTGCAGATTTAATAAACTTGGATTTCTCTCTTTAGATATGAAGGAATCATGGTGAAAGATGGTGTGCTTGTTTAGAGATGGAAATATTTTATTAGCAGAAGTGTGCCTGTAATCATGTACATATGGTCAGGATGGCATCACTTCAGAGATCTTTTTGCCATACTCTATTATGCAGCATGAGTGTAATTTTCTGAGTAATTGATTATCCCATGATAAGATTATCTCACAGTAGGACTGTAGACAGCCTTTTGGGATCCTTTAATGGACAGCAGTATTGAGTTTATAGCTACCTCCCTGCACTTTCTTAGCAGCTTATGTAAAACTGGCTTGACTTTTCTTAGGGATTACTGATCCCTGGTCAATCCAGTTGTGTGATCTAGGTGAACAAGAGACTAAGCGACAGCCTTAATGAAATGTTCTTGGACTTATTCTATAAAGAAATACTACGTGTATGTAGGTTATTAATGAAGGCACATGTCTAATGTCTAGGTATAGGAAATTCAGAGATAGACTATCCCTCCCTCTCTTTAAGACAAGTATTCTAATTCTCAGCTTTTGGAATGTGTTATGGAGAGGTTCCTCATTTTCTTTCAATTAACTATATAAGATTGATACTGAAAGCTAAATGCTAAAAACTAAACAATATAAAAAGTTATCTCAGCAACTTGTCAATAAAAACTGTGTAACAATCTCTTCCATGCTAGATGATCCATTACAAATGATCCTCTAATGTTTTTTCTTTACCAACAATAAAAGTTGAGATCTCACCACATGTTAGCTAGGTAGTTAACATCAAGCACAATCCTGGATAAAGAGTTGATTGTACTTTTAACACGTTAGCAGGTTGGGATAAACCTTCTGGAAACTTCTTTATACCAACCTATTAATTCCTCTGTGAATGGCTTGTGCCATTTTTCTTTATCTAACCTTTTGTTAGATACACACTTTTCTTTTTAGACACGTACTTTCTTCTTAGTTATAAAACTGTGTGGGGAAATACTTGTTCGCTGTAATGCAGGCTAAGTCATCATGCCACTGACAGACTAAAACAGAATAATCACATTTGTCACAAGCATGCAAATCATGATGTGAACAATCAAGAGTGTGAATGACAGATGTGTTTTCTGCAAATAATTTGCAATGTGTGCTGAATTTATGCTGTTTCTAGTGAAACTTAACTGGAATATTCCTGGGAAATAAATGAAAAAGTACCTACAGTAAAAGTGAATTTATTTTAAACATGGATTGTGAATGTTGCTTTGCTTAACCAGTAGTAACTGAGCTCCCCAACCTGGGCTTCCCATGTTAGTAAAGTTGACAGACTTTATCTTTAAATCAGTAGTAGTCAATAAGAAATAGAACTTGCCTCTGTGTCATTAAAGTAAATGGTAATTTTGTCTCTAAATAATGTAGTGGGTATAGGACCATGTTCATCATATTTTGCTTTCAACAACTTCTTTTTTCACATTCACAGCAGTTTACAAGAATTAGACACAGTCTAATTGAATTCTCTGGTCTCTGTAGTACCAATTTTAAGTTTGTCTTCTCTGTAAAAAACCCCAGTTCAGTAAGGAATTTGAATCATTTATCGAATAGCAGGTAATTATGTGAGGAGAGATTTCCTAAGAGCATTACATGGAAAGGAATTGGACATTAAATAAAAAAGGTAGGTATTTTCCAAGAAAACAGGTTAGCAAAAGAATAGGTATGCAAAGATTCTGGAGACAAGATGCCTGACACACTGACTTCCTGAGTAGGCAATAACACCTTTTCATCTTCCCATTCAGAGGCTCTACTCACTGCTCTTCTAGACAACTCAAGATATTTTTCTGGCCTCTTTTATTTCTACTTACCTTTACTAGTGTTCATCAAAATGGGGGGGGATCAAAATACAGCTGAGGGATTCTAAGGATTTAGCTTTTGCAGAAGTTACCTGAGCACAGCTGACATGCTGGACAGACCCTTCTCTTAAAGAAGTCTGCTGCTTCCTTGGAGCCTAGGTTAAGGACATCACTAAGAATCCTCTTTGCCTGATATTACCCTCAGGTTATTAACCATTATTGCTTTTCCATGTCATTGCCACAGTTTTGGGGTTTTTTTTGATAATGGGATGGCCCACAAGGCACCAGGCTTGCTGGCCTCAAATGGGATTCACCCTTCTTGAAAAGGGAAGAGTGCCTTTGCTCACAAGCTAGCAGGGCTTGAAACTAGAAATGAAAGGGGAGCGGAATATCAGTCTTGCATGTGACAAGCCATGGGATGGCACACCAAGTTTAGAGGGACTGGGTGCTTAGTGAGGGCCCTCAGCCTATTGCTCTGAGTCATGCTGGGAACACTGGAGCACACTTGAAGTCATACAGAGATGTGCCAGGGTCTCCTTAGGTGCACCATCAGCAAGTTTGCAGATGACACCAAGCTAAGTGATGCGTATGACATGCCTGAGGTATGGGATGACAATCAGAAGGAGCTTGACAAGCTTAAGAGGCGGGCATATGTAAACCTCATGAGGTTCAACAAGGCCAAGTGCAACGTCCTGCACCTGGGTCAAGGCAACCCCTGTTATCAAAACAGGCTGGGGGATGAAGGGATTGAGAGCGACCCTGCCAAGAAGGACTTGGAGGTACTGGTGGATGAAAAGCTGGACATGAGCTGACAATATGCACTTGAAACCCAGAAAGCCAACTGTATCCTGGGCTGTATCAAGAGAAGCATGACCAGCAGGTCGAGGGAGGTGACCCTTTCTACCCTGCTCTCATGAGACCCCTCCTGGAGTTCTGCATCCAGCTCTGAGGCTCCTGCATAAGGATGGAAACCTGTTGGAGCGAGTCCAGAGGAGGGCCACAAAGATGATCAGAGGGCTGGAGCACCTCTCCTATGAAGACAGGTTGAGAGAGTTGGGCTTGTTCAGCCTGGAGAAGAGAAGGCTCCGGGGAGACCTTATAGCATCTTCCAGTGCCTGAAGGGGTCTTATAAGAAAGATGGGGACAAACATTTTTTGAGGGCCTGTTGTGATAAGACAAGGGGTAATGGTTTTAAAGTAAAAGAGAGTAGATTCAGACTACGTATAAGGAGAATTTTATAATGAGGGTGGTGAATCACTGGAACAGGTTGGCCAGAGAGGTGGTAGATGCCCCATCCCTAGAATAGATAGTTCAAGATCAGGTTGGTTGGGGATCTGAGCAACCTGATGTAGTTGAAGATGTCCTTGCTTATGTCACGTGGGTTTGACTAGATAATCTTTAAAAGTTTCTTCTAACCCAGATGATTATATGATTCTGTGATATATGATTTTACCATTTAGATTTTTAAAATTCTGGATATAATTCTCCAGTTTATCTCCTTTCATGAAAAAAAAAATCCAATCTGGGCTTATATCAATCTGATTTTATTACTTCTTCTTATTGCAAATACTAGAGGAGAGAATAATCTGTTTTTTACATTGTAGGGATTCAACTGCTCTGATTCTCATGCACTTCATTATGACATGGTAGCATCATTGTCCCTTACGCATTTTTCTGGCTATCAAACCAGCACTGTACCTTGTTTCAGCAGATGCAGTTGACTTCATACTGTGCACTGAATACATTTTCCATTTGGTAAGTGCACAGTAGCCATAGTGCTGAAGATGTTGCACATAGAAATAACTCTCAGTCATGCAAGCTTTTCCAGGAATCCATGGGGGCTGATTGCTGTCATGTTTAGAGTGCATTACTATAGTTGATTCATTCTGGAGGGTGTAGGAATCTCCATCTTCTGACTTGTCATTTCAGTTCAGACTTTCCTTTAGAAATCTTTTTTTTTTCCTTTTCATGAACTCATAATTTTCTACATATATATCCCCACCTACATATACTTTCAACAATTAAGTGCCTTACTTAAATTGTCCTTCTGAACCTTCTCCATAATAATAATTATTATTTAGGTTTGTACCTTAGGATGGCACAAGACTAATTTAGAAGACACAGATTTAGTACATGCAGTGAAATCTTCAAGATGTTTGTAAAACTTTCCCAGTTTTTCCCTGCCTATTTATCAAAGCAGAGCTTTTACTTGTACCTGACAGCACTGATTTACACTTGACTGAGAGAATCTTTTGCACCTTTATCTACAGTCTGTTTTCATGCTTTGAGATGGCTGACCTGAGGTGAGGGAGGAGTATCAGAGATTCACTTTCACCTGCCTCTGAACAAGGAACTTGTTTGGAAAGAGGGAAAAGCTCTAAAGGAGGTCATCTCTCTATTCCTTTCTTTACTTGCATTGAGACTGCCCTAATTCTTTGCAAGGTCTTCTTACCATAGATGTGAAAGAAATTGCGAAAGCATCTCAACAGCAAATGTGAAAGTTGTGAAGACATGTGAGCGAAACGAAGGGAATTTACATCTTTAGCTGCAGCTGAGGGGGTAGAGAAAAAGATGGATCTTCTTCCAAACATAAAATTATCGTTTTGAATTAAAAGTTATTTGAAATTAATTTCCAAGACTGGGATTCCTAAAAATTGTAATGATGACCACACAGGAACACTCTGCAAAGAAAAATAAATAAGCCAAACTAAATAAATTATCAAATAGATAAATTTCTGTTACCAGAAAGTTTCCAATACATGAAACAGTGAAAAGTTATGAATATTTTGAGGAGACTGCAACAAACCAGACATTATTCCTTAACATCATAGTCATTGATAGTTGTCCATCAGAGACTGATCTTCCTCAAATCAGTTTAAAAGAGGATGTCAAGGTTGTTCATAGTCATAAACCAGCAGAACCATCCAGAAAAAAAAAAAAAAAAAAGAAAAGAAAAGAAGGGTTGAATGAGCATTGTGTGTAAACTTTTTCTAGAAGATCTGACAAAATAATTAAAAACGCTAAAAAAAAAAAAAAATCATCTCCAGTCCCTCTTCTGAGAGCATTATGCTAGGGAACGGATCCTGAATGTTAATATCTATAGCAAATATGCAGGCCATGTAAATCATGACTGACAGTCCAGTACTGACAGGCAGCAATTTTTACTGCCTCATTTCAGGCTGATGTTGGAAAGTGGCAGACAGTTGTAGTGTTCTTTGGGGGTTTCAGGTGACAGTAATGCAAAACGGTCAACAGAGGTATTGAAAGACAATACCTCTGTTTGGGCAAGGGAAGAAATATTTACCATGTTTTCGTTCATGTGAACGAACTGTTCCTTGAAAATAAGTCCATAGATAACCCACAGCTACTGATAAGATACATAAGAATAGAAACAGAACAGATCAAAGGAAGGGGCACAAGTTGGTAGAAACAAATCTGACAGTACTTTATCAAACAGAGGCCACATTAAGAAAGGGATGAGCTTAGAGACAGGGAAGCCAACAGTGAAGAGTGATACTAGAGCCTGTGCACGCATGGAATTCACATTGCTGCTCAGGCTCAGGGTTGTTCTTTGTCTATTAGGTTTTTTGAATAGAACTATGTCACATTTTGAAATGTGGCAAATAACACTGTTAATATATTTCTGTAATACCTGAAAATACCTTTACATATATTTATAATTTTCATATCAACATACTATATGCAAAGAGTATCATCTACCTTTTAGAAAGTGGAGGAGTGAGGCACAGAGAGATCGACTGACATGTTGAAATCATAGAGCACCTTGGTTCTTCAGAAGCAAAAATAAACTCAGATGTCCTACATTTAATCATTCAATCAAGATAGCTTTTCATTCCATGCCTTTTCTCATTAAAATGTTTTGTGTTTATGATGTAAGACAGACTTGAAACAAGTAGTTTGATGAAGTATGTAGAAGAAAACAAATAGAAAAGACATAATTGTTTAGAAAATCTTATCCAAATAAAAAATTTCCAGAATATTTCTGTTTTACTTTTAAACCATATATAAGTAACTATACCATATTAATTCCATTATATAAGAAAGCTTGCTATGAGATACTTTTTTTCTATTAAGGATGCAGACCCTAATTCAGAACACTCCACATTATATTAATAGGTGCATAACAAGACATTTAAAAAGGAGAAAAGAGAACTGCTTAACAAAGAGATGTAGGTCGTGAACTAATAACAGCCATTTTAAGATCTTGCATAAACCAGGTGTGTGATGATAGAAAATTATAATCTCCACTGGAAACATGAAAGCAAGGGAACATGTCAGACATAGATCAGACAGCAAGACTGAAAGCAGAACAGAGAATCATTTCAATGCTTATCTGTGTTGGAATGTAAACCAGGCTGCTAATGAACTCCTACACCAAATGGTAGATAGATTAAAGTGAAATGAGTTGCCACTTTAGAAGCATATTTTTATGGCTATGGGCCTGCACTGAAAACTCTGATGTCGTAATTGGTGTTGCTTGCTCCCAAATTAAGGTAGTAAGTCTAAGTGGTAAAGGTGTGTGGTCCACACACATATTTGTACACAGTCCTCTTGAACAAATTATAGAAAAAATTATGTAAAACAATAACAATTCATACAGGTTTGTTGCTTGTTTTTCTTGGTGTCAAAGCATAGTTCAGATGCTCAACTTTTTCTTTAATACAGCTACTTCATCTAGTATTAATCAAATCTAGAAAACAAACAAGAGAAGAAACTTGATAAGAAAGTTGTCAAAAGGTGGAAACTATCTCAAGATAAACGTTTCATCTTTTTCACAGGACTAAACATTTTGACTGTACCTATGGAACAGTTAAAACTGGAAGTGATCTATAAGCCAGATATGTTCTACATTAATTGTTCACCCCACATGCTTCATTTACACACATTCCCAGAATGAGGTTGCAAGCTGTCATCTTTCCTATCACGTTCTAGTTAATGTCCATATTGATCCTTAGACTGAATCTGTCTCAAAGAGGATCTCCTAGCAAAGGCCATAGCAGAAGTAAAGTCCCCCTGTTACCTAAAACATTTTGAGTGACTAAAACTAAAAAAAACAGTATTTTAAAAGGTTTTAAAAGCAACACATTAGGTTGGAGAGCTTTCCCCCTTCATCTGTTACAGAAATGAGTGGCCAACTCCTGATTGCTTCAGTTGTCAGCTCAATGTAAGAGCTCCTCCTGCTGACCCCAGCCATTACAGTATCATCCCAGTGATGAAGAGTCTTATGTGGCAAAGTGCTTTGCCAAATAGCAGTGAGTCAGGCTGGAGTTCAAAGACGACAGAGTGACATATGAAGATTACTTGAAAAGGGCATAAACATATAAGCAGAGTATGGACACACTTTGGAAGAAATATTCTTAACAATGATGTCTCTGTGTTAAATTTCCCACATAGGTCTGGAACTCTTGAAGTTTTTCTTATTTAAAAAAAAATGGACACATCACTGAAAAGGATTTGCTGTTATGGGAGATGTAATAGTTCTTTCTTTTATTGGAAAATTCAGACAAACTGTGAAAAAAACCCACCATTAAATCACTAATAGAAAATAAGACTAAGAGAATACAAATATGTAAACAACACAGGAGCATAAACTACATTACAATAGTGTCCATATGACTTAGGTTAAATGTTGTTGTCAGCTGTGCTATACTAAAATAGGAATTAGCAGTACAGTGCCTTTGTGTTACTGGTATGTCACAGCAGCCATAGCAGCTTAAACATTATTCTTTTCTAAGGCTTACTTTTGTGCCATCCTTTAGAAACACATCAGTCCTGTGGTCTAAGGTAGAAATTTCTTCCGGCATCCTGCTCTGTAGTCTAAATAGCCCTGTACAGTTAGGTGATGACCACTTTGTTAATGCACTTTAACAGCTACACACCATTACACCACTTTAGCTCTGCTCTGCTTATTAGGCTGAACAATGAATAATCACACAAACAACCAAAAATTTAGCAGTGCCAAAATAGCACTATTTCACCTTCTGCCTTCTCGACCGTTTTAAAGAGATCTATTGTCAGTGTAATACAGCAATCATGTTACAAAGTAAGATGTTTTTCTTTAAAATGACAATGCTTAAACCAAAAATTATTGTTATCTCTTTCAGACTGAATCTAAACTTCAAGCAGGTATTTCCTTTCATTTTTCTCTTTCAAGAGGAAAGCTGGTTGGAAACACAGGGCTGATGACAGGCTCTTGAGAGTAAGCCAGTGAGTTACGATGACAAGAACCATTCTGAAGTGTTTTAATGGTGGATCATCCAAGGGGAAAAAAGAAAGATTAGGACCTTATGTCTCCAGTGGGTACTTCAGTTCACATCTGACCTACTGGATGCTGGTAAATGTAGGTTATCATTGTTTAGAATGTTGGCCAAGCCCTCTCCAAACAATTGAGGTACTATTAGTGGGATATGATGTTATGAGCCGGAAATGATCCTATGAATACCTGCTCTTTGAAGAGGTGAAAGGTTTACCCCTTTTTGTGTTGCCTTTTTTATCTTTTCTTGTTAAGCAGTTTTAAAACTGGATGATATTGTTATTGCCCCACTGATATTGCACTGAGAGAAGCCAGCTGACAAACGTTGCAGAAAGATTGCAAAGCCGCAGTATGAAACAATCTCAAACATTTAAACACTTAAATAAATAAATAAATTAGCCAGCTGAATGTCAACAGCTTAAAGCCTTGGAAGAAGAATAATGAAATTATTATCTGAGGAGATGTGTGGGTAATAGTTATATAAATCTATGTATTGTATCTTTCCCTGTGTCTGGCTAAATTATAATTCTACTCTATTTTTTTGCTTCTACACTGCTATTCAGCATTGATTTTGGCCCTTGTGCACAAGTCCTGAAGGACCCTTGATCCAAGAGTGGGATTAAGCAAAATGAAAGGAGGAGGAAAGGTTTCCTGACACTCTTCACTCTATTGCTTAGTGTGACTTAGCTGTTGCAAGGGGTTTTCCAAACACCTTGAAGAAGGATACAGCAGTAGCATCTCCTGTTAATGCTGTCCTTCAGAATTTCTCATAGTATATGGACTATGTAAATTAGGCTTCTCCAAAGATGACACCTCTTTCCAAACATCAGTCCCACGTGAATTAGCTGACAATATTGCACATTTAGATTACAACATAGGCAGCTTGATAAATTTATCTCCAGACTATGCACAAAACGGAGTTCACCCATGACTGCTGTGAAGACATTTTGTCTGCAGTCACAGAGTTTCAGAAGTACCCACTGCTACTAACTGAATTGCCAAAGAGCTTTGATTGGTATAGTCCTTAGTGACACTCCATCATATTTAGTCTAGGAACAGGCACTACTCACAGCCTAGCCACAGCAGAGTTAATACAGTGGGTAGGCTATACATACACATTATAAAATAAAATGGCAAAATAAATCAAAGCCCACTAAATTTATCTGTGTCATGGTGAGGCTTGATCAGTAGCTGCAACACAGCTCTCCACAAACAATTAAAGGAAACTCCAGGAAGCCTGTGCAGTGATCCCTTAAGCAAAGCAGTTTCAGGGGACACAATCTAGCACAAAAACTTTCCTATGACTCTCCATCCCTTGTGATCATGCCACTCGGAATGCATGCCAAGTTGTTAGTGAAAATGGTGTGTAACAGACTTAGTGTACATTGGAAACATGTGAATTATGTTAGCCAGCCTTGTTCTGGTTGGGCTTTTGTCCAGAAAGGATACCTGTTTTGATTCCCTATATCAGAACACAATGGACCGGAAAATAGTTTATAGGAAGATGGAGTGAGTGTCTGGATCTGAAATTCACAGATGTCCAGCTACTTCTCTTTTGCACTGAATAGAAAATCCAAAGAATGTGGAAGAAGTTTGGATTCAGTGTTGTCTGTTGAGATCAGGAGTATGCTACCTTATCATTCCTTTAGTGGATGAAAATTTACAGTCTCTCTGGGAGACAAGGTGGTCTAGGTGGTGCTTTCCACATATGTTTTCCAGTTCAGTTAAAAACTTAAAATCTAATCACTTTGGTAAACCTTGTTCCCTCCTTTCATCCAAATCAAGAAATTATAGTTGGCATTGCTTTTTTCAGCTACAGACTTTGGGGATTTTGAATATTTGACTCTAAAGATTCATATGAAAAGTGGCTGAAACGTATTATGTAGAAAACTGAAACGTTTTTCAAAACAGTTAACCAAGCTGATCATAACATCAGTTTTATAAAATCAGATCGTTCTGGCAGATAATTTCAAATGCACCCTTTAATTAGGCTGGGTCTGTTGTTGTGGATTGTGCATGCTGGATGGGGTTGCCCAGAAGCCTGTTGAGTTGGGGAGTCATCTTCAGTACAGTCATGAAGCTGTTGTAGAAGACAATTGTTACATGTTAAAGCTTCATGTGTTATGAATTTAAAGAGTATACACTGTCAGGAAGAAAAAAGGTGGTTTTTTTTTTAAATTTCTTCTGGGACAGAGAACTTTCAGCATGCCCTGATCCCCACCTTCTTCACCTTGAAGGTGACCTTCAAGATGTAAATTCTTCATTCTCCTATGAGGAAAGGATGAGAGAGAGTTGGGCTTGTTCAGCCTGAAGAGAAGGCTCCGGGGAGACCTTACTGCAGCCTTCCAGTACCTGAAGGGGCCTACAAGGAAGCTGGGGAGGACTTTTGACAAGGATCTGTAGTGACAGAACAAGGGGTAACGGGTTTAAACTGAAAGTGGGGAGGTTTAGATTAGGTATCAGGAAGAAATTCTTCCTAAGGAGGGTGGTGAGGCACTGGAACAGGTTGCCCAGAGAAGCTGTGGATGCCCCATCCCTGGAAGTGTTCAAGGCCAGGCTGGATGAGGCTTTGAGCAACCTGGTCTAGTGGAAGGTGTCCCTGCCCATGGCAGGGAGGTTGGAACTACATGATCTTTAAGGTCCGTTCCAACCCAAATCATTCTATGATTCTATGATTCTATATAATAGCTCTAAGCCCATCACTGACAGCTGAGAGACTCTGAGCTTTAAGTGACTGCATTTGGAGCTGTGCTCAGATCTGCCTACATGCTGCTGGTTCTGTAGATGAGTGAATTGCTTTATTTTTCCATACAGCTCCCTCTTTTTGCTAGCACTGTTTACTCTTCCAGGCTCCACCTACATCTGTACTTATTTAAATACCATTCCTAAGCTACCAGTACACATAGCAAGCCTTTCCCTGGAAAAGGCTAAAAGTGCCCCAGCAATTCTATCTTTATCTAGGCTGGCTGAATCAGGTGGCCATGTTACTGGCAGCACTCTACAGGGACCAGAGGAGTGCTGACCTATCACAGGAATCAAAGCCTTGGTATGTTTGCAAGAAAATGAGAATATTCTTGGCAGCTAAGTCTGTGGAAATGTGGTCCCACTATTCCAGACAGCTATGGTGTGGGGATTCAGTCCAAGCCACTCTATCATAGGTGTGCATTAGAGGTATGTGCTATGTACCCTGTACAGTAGCTATGAAATTCAGCTCCTGCTTTGAGCTTGCTCAGACAAAAGTACCCTGGAGGCCACTAATAATGTGTAGCACATGTTAACTCCTACATCCAACACAAGTCTTTCTGGGCTGGAGTATGGCTCTATTAGCCTTCTCCCCTTCATGTCTTTTTCTGAACTCCCGTGTTGCAGCATTCATAGGAAATCAGTTAACGAGTGTCTATCACCCTAAGAAAAAAATTACTATATGAAATAATGTTCAAGCTAAATAAAAGATATACTCTGTAGATATACTCCATTCTGAAAGAAAAAGATCCATTAAATAAGGTACCCCAAAGTGAAAACTAGTCTAGGAATCATATTTTCTAGGTTACTCATTTTGTGTAGTCATTTTTTTTTGCATGGATAAATGAGTAGATCATATATATTTTATGTGTGTGTATGTATAAAAATACATATTTTTATATACCTGTCTATCAAAGTTCTCATATGTACTCCTTGTTGTGTACTGGATGCTATAAAAACCCACTTCTCCTTGGAGGCAGCGCTGACTGCAGGACGAGTGTGCAGAGACTGGCAGTGTTTTATGAAACCTGGCAAATGTAGGTGTAATAATGATAGACGTGTCAACATCCAAGTGTCAACATGCAAAGTTTTCAGGCCAGACATTTAATCTTTTATGACCTGGAGATAGATATTACTCTTTAAAAAGACCCCCCAATAACTATTAACAGATGCATTATATTTATATATATTTATTTACCTAGCGCTATAAAAGTGAATGACACTGTGACTAAATCAACAGTACAAAGAAGCTATATTAAATATTGAAAAAGAAAGAGAAAAGGTGGAGAAAATCTCTCTTACATGAAAAGACCTATGAAATAAAATACTTATTTCAGTTGTTTGTATTCACATCATAGCTGCATTGCCTCTTCCACAATAGTATTTAGTGGGACTGAGCCAGTGACATCATTCTCCTATTATAGGCACAGATTCTGGGCTGAAGTTCGTCATCCTGTCAACGGCAAGTGTGACCATTTGCAGGGCAAGGACATGTCAGGACACTTGGGACACATTTGTATATACAGCCTTTTCCTGCTGTCTGTCTGCCTGCCGCTTAAACTCAGTCCCACCCACATTCCACTTCAAGTCCACAGCTGGAGAAGGACAAGAGAAAGGAGAGGAAGGACATGGTGCGGGGAGGGGGAAGAGGGAAAAGTGTTGATAAGAGAGTACAATGACAGGAATTTATAAATCTGGGGGGTAGTATTAATGTTGGTTTTGTGAAGATGCTGCTTATTAGAGGAGCAGGAGAAAATAACAAAGACAGACAAGAGGAACTCCTCAGAGGGCTTAAGACACGATTTATGGAGTGGTCCTCATTTTACCTATGATTCTCAGTTATTTCACAATTTAATAATAAAAATACTGTAAATATTTTGTCTATATTTCTATACTGTTATCACTTTGCATATACATGCATGTTTGTATCTATGTATGTAGACCAGAAAGCAGTTAAAATTGTGTTCCAATGTAAGTCAGCTGTCTTCTTTTTCACTACGTCTAACTAAATCAATTCAGTTCACCTCCTCAGGGAAGGTAGGGATACTGACTGTCATTACATATGCATTGTATATTTCATGTTTGTACATATACAAAAGGTGTAAAATAATATTTTACTTTCCACGAACTGTGAGAAGCTTACATTGTTCTCTCATTAACAGTATCTCCAGTGGCACCATCCCTTCAAAACCATACAGTTCAATACCAGCTTCAGGATTAAGACACTTCGTGGTCTGGCGAAGTTCCCGATG
>NW_010235131.1:0-11579 GCF_000690775.1 Eurypyga helias
CTAGCTGGAGTTAAACCACAACATGCCTTTACCCAATTTCTTCAACAAAAAGTCAACAGTAAGTGCTTTATTTTCATCATTGATGTGATCACAGTTCACTGATGAAACCATTGATGAATCCACCCATTTTAGCTTGTCCTACAGCCAAGTCTTTTAGTTTGAATCAGATGGAGAAGCAGGTTCCCTGAACTCTACTGATGGACATGTTATGTAATCACTGTTACATTCAGCTTCATCACTTAGCGACCATCAGAGTAACCATTATACTAAGCAGCACTTCATTCTTGGTCTAGCCTTTTTAATTATATTTGCTGATTAATGATGTGAGCAAAAATGTCAGAAATGATGACAAATGCATTTTTCTCACATTAGAATTAACTGCATTTTAATGAACTATTTTTCTATAGATGTCAAATAGGTGAAAATATGTAAGATAGTCAAATCAAAACTGATTTTAAAAGCTGCTGAAGAAACAAGAGTAAAATAAAAGTTAACATGAAAGGTTAATTTAAGCAGTGAGACTATTCTAAGACCATTGGTCTTAAAAGGTCACGTGAGATCACTATGTTGATATATTCTAATAATTATTTTTAACTTGCTGAGGTCTGGTGTCTAGTTTATGCAGACATTGTGAAACTTGCCTTACACAGCTGGGATGCCAAACAAAATATTTCTGTATCTCACATCGGAATGGACTACAAAGCCATTGAAGCAACTGACTAAGAATTGTGTGGTTAAGCTACAATGACATCAAGTGCATGCAGCCACACTGCAGAGAGGGAGAAAGACCGGAGTTTGGGATGTGAACATGAAGTCATTAAGCAATATCTCCCTCTTTCCACATACCCTGCCTGAGTGACAGAAGGCATATTCACTTCATCAGGTAAGCACAGAGGGAACAGCTCCTGAGAGCTACAAAGCTCTGTTTGGAAGCATATCTTACTTGAGATGCTGCTAGATGAAATAGATCTACCAAACCTGACAGAACTGCTTCCAGCACTACCAGGTTACTGACATGGACAAACTAGTCAATATATGATCTAGCTAGCATAAATGTACTTTAGCTATTTCCATATAGATTAAACCTTTGACCATACTGTGGACATTCCCATAATTAATTAAGTTATGGTGGTAGTAAGCAGTGCATTTTATTTATAATATTCCTTCACAATCCCACTACTGAAGAAAGTTTTTGTTGTAAGATCTGTGAGGCGGTTTTCTTGTGTGTTAGGTTTTTTTTGTTGGTTGTTGTGGTTTGTTGTTTGTTTTTGGTTTTTTTTTTTTTTTTTTGCCCCATAGTATATTTGTACTTTGATGTGGTTTCTTTTAAGAATGTTGTCTCACTGAGTGGTTTTGATACAGTTAGAAGTTGTGGAATGGATGTTAGATATTAACCTTCCAAAA
Organism: Eurypyga helias; assembly: GCF_000690775.1. NCBI lineage: Eukaryota > Metazoa > Chordata > Aves > Eurypygiformes > Eurypygidae > Eurypyga > Eurypyga helias. The sequence goes on from NW_010235131.1 coordinate 1,405, forward strand.
AGAGATTTATTTCTGTCATGGACAGAGGCAGGGAAACGAATGTTGCTTTAAGCAATGTGCATAGTTTGAGGCAAGAAATTGTGCTTTATTATATTTCTAGCAGTACTGTTACTAGGTTGGACCCCCACCGTCTTGACCAATATCCATATCATAGTAACTACAGGGAGCAATTCTTTAATTACTGGATTGTCAAAGTTCTGAGTCAAGAGTTTACAGCATACAATAACACCAAAGCAACTAATAAAAGATGTGATCTGTTGTTTCAGGGTACAAACACAATAACAGATCTGTAATCCAAAGAATTTACAGTCAAAATAGTTAAGAAAAATTCTTATCTTTTGTGATTCATTCTTACTTTAAAGACCAAGGATGCAGGAAAATTCATATTCTTAAAGTGCATACTCAAGAACAAGTACTTTCTTAAATATACATGTTAATTATGAAACCTGTACCCCTTCAAATACAGTAGCAAAGCTCCTCCAGATTTCACTGAGTCCAGAACTCTGTTCTGACACTATTTTTCTGTGAGATTTGGAAACCACTCCAGGAGTCCCTCTGCACTTTCCAAAATTCAAAGTTCATAATTGTTCTCTCTTCATTCTCTTCTAGAGTATCACCATCTAAGTATTGCTGTGTGGTACAGAGTGAATGTCAAGTACTCCCCATTTATAATGGATATAGATTTGAAGTGCTAATACGCCAGCTATTGACATTTCTAAAGAATACTGATGATTGGTATTGCAGCCCAGAAGCATCTTTTACACACTAAAGCAAAAGGGATACATCAACATTAGCAAAACTCAAACAAAAAAAAAAAAAAGAAAATTGACAGCATCGGACAACAGAAATTACTACTCCTTCAAGTCACAGAAAATTAAGTTTGGAACCTAAGGTTACATGAGACCTCTGAAGAGTTACTGTTTCTTAGACTGTTATTTGTCTCACACTTTTTGCCTTTTTTTTTTTTCTACCTGCAGGCAAACATCATTAGCGCCTCACTATTTCTTCTTTAGTTATATTGAAGCCTCAGTTCTCTGTATTTGCTAATCTAGTGATATTTCTCTTAAATACTCTCCAAATAACTGTTTTGTCAGCCTTATCCTTCAAGGCAGAAAAAATCCAGACAAATCATCAAATCCAATCAGCAGAGCTATGGTAATAACAAAGGGAATGAAGCTGACTACAGCTGATTTCTTCCTACCATTAGACTGAGCAGACTACATTGCTCAACACCTCATAACCACAGGACACGTATCTGAGAAGTGCAGATAAGATTATTGCAATAATTTCTTCCTAATCCTGTTTCCTTTGTTCCTATGATAAACTGCCTACATGTGGCACCTGCCATCACAGACAACCATGTCAAATAGTCCTTTTCATAAACTTATCAAGCACCATTTCAAGAATATTTAGACCTCTTTATCCTACAATTGCTATTTTGCTCAAAACCATCACAGATCTTTTTGTTACAAATGGTCTTTCATTTCTCAACCTTATTTAATTCACAGGCAGATTTTACCCATTTGATCTCTTGCCCAACATCATATAGTGGTAAAGAAGGTGAAATGATAAGCATGAAGTAGGAAAATGAGCTATTTTAACTAAGAAAAGTCAAAACCATTCTGTTTGGATTGTGTTAGACTAAAGCATGCTCCTTGAAAGCCCTGCTGGGTGCTCTTTTTCATTTGTGGGGTACTAAGATAGGCAGATCGGTGTGTCTCACATGGATTTTTTCAATTTTAACTTGTAGAGACATACATATCACAGGAATCAAACATTATAGTTTAAATCAATTTAGTGTCTTCTAACATAGAACTCTTTCTTCTTGTTCTAAAGGAATAACTAAACTTAGAATTTCTTGAAACATACTTCACTTTCTCACAGCATTTTCGTATAACCATCCTATATTCAATTAATATATCCAGTTCCTTCTCTTTACATCAACTGAGAATAGCTATTTTTTAACAGAAACATTTTCCTCAAGTTGTTAAGCACATTACATTGCGCTGTACAGTTGAATGTAAGCTCTTTTCCATTACTTACCTCTTCAAGACTGCTTCATTAAAATCATCACTTTGAGTTGATGCTTAACATTCATTAAAACCTGTTGCAACCTTCTTTTTATGCTGTCTAGTTCATAAACTTCTATCCTTTTCCTGTTTTAAATATAACTTCTTATTCATCTTCATGTTGAATACTTTATAAAAACTGTAACCAATAAAATGACTGTGAAACAGTCCATCTTCTAAGAAAGATGTAAGGTCATTCTAATACTATTTTGCTAATGCGTATCACACACACGTCAAGGCTTTTTCATTTGACTCAATTCCTATAATAATTATTTCCTTGAAGATTTATTCTAATTGCATAGCCAAGGTCATTCTGAAAGTCCTGTAGCTGCCTCAGTCATTTTCTTTCCTTTCCATTAAACCAATACAATTACTGAATCTCGACACATCTTTTTTTTTTTTTTTCAAACCTCTATTTGTTCCATAATGATTTAAGTCATAATAAAATAAAAATATCACTACACTTTAAAAAATAGAATAGGATAGAATAATTTAGATTGCAAAAGACTTAAGATCATTGCATCCAACCATTAACATAACACTGCCAAACCCACCACTAAACTATGTCCTAAACACCACATCTACATGTATTTTAAACACCTTCAGGTATGGTGACTCTTTCACTTACCTGCACCAAATGTTCCAACACCTGACAACCCTATCAGTGAACAAGCTTTACCTAGTATACACTCTAAAACTCCCCTGGCACAAATTGAGGCAGTTTCCTCTTTTTTTATTGATGTTTCAGAGAAGAGACCAACACCCAGTGCCAAGTACAGAGAGAAAAACCACTTCCCTAGTCCTGCTGACCACATTATTTCTAACAAAAGCCAGAATGCTATTGGCTTTCTTGGCCACTTGAGCATACTGCTGGCCAGACACCACCAGGTAATTTTCTGCTGGGCAGCTTTCCAGCCACTCGTTCCCAGGACTATAACATTGCAAGGAGTTTTTATGACCCAAGTGCAGGATCTGACACTTGGCCTTGTTGCATCTCACACAGTTGGTCTTGGACCATCTATCCAGCCTGTCCAGATCCCTCTGCAGAGCCTTCTTACTCTCAGGTAGATCAACACTCAACCCAACTTGATTTCACCTGCAAACTTACTGAGAGTGCACTTGATCCTCTCATCCAGACCATTGAAAAGATATTTAACAGAAGTGACCCCAATACTGAACCCTGTGGTTCACCCTACTTGTGACTGGCTACCAGCTGTATTTATTTCCAATCTTCACACCTGTTTGGGCCCAGCCATCCATCCAATTTTTTACCATTGAAGAGTACATTCATCTAAGCCATAAGCAGCCAGTTTCTCCAGGAGAATACTATGGCAAATGATGTCAAAGGCTTTACTAAAGTCTAGGTAGACTATATCCACAGCCTTGCTCTCATCCACTAGCAGGTCACCTTGTCATAGAAGGACATGAGGGTCATCAAGCAGGACCTGCCTTTCAAAAGTACATACTCATTGGTTCTGACCACCTGGTTGTTTTGAACGTGCCGCGTGATGGCACTAAAGATGATCTGCTTCATAACTTCCCCTGATACTCAGATCAGACTGACAGGCCTGTAGTTCCTCAGCCGTTCCTTCTGGCCCTTCTTGTACATGGGCATGACACTGGCTAACTTGTAGTCAACAGGGACCGCCCTAGTTTGCCAGGTCCTCTGACAGATGATGGGAAGTGGCTTGGGGAGCACTTCCATCAGTTGCCCCAGTACCCTTGGGTGGACCCATCTGGTCCCATAGACTTGTGGCTAAGTTGTGCGGCAAGTCACTAACCATTTCCCCTTGGATTGTGGAGGCTTCATTATTCTCCCTGTCACTATCTACCATCACACGGAGCTTCGTACCCAGAGAACAACTGGTCTTACTATTAAAGCCTGAGGCCTAGAAGGCATCAAGTACCTCAGCCTTTTCCTAATCCTTTATCACTACGTTTCCTCCCACATCCAACAGAGGATGGGGATTCTCCTTAGCCGTCCTTTTGTTGCTAATATATTTATAGGAACTTTTGATTGCCTTTTATAGCAGTACCCAAATTAAGTTCTAGTTGGGCTTTGGTCCTTCTAATTTTCTCCTCACATAGCCTCATGACATTTTTGTAGTCCTTATGAGTTGCCTGCACCTTCTTCCAGAGCTTGTAAACTCTCCTTTTTCACCTGAGTTCCAACCAAAGTCCTCTGTTCAGATAGGGTGATCTTCTTCCCTTCTGGCTCATCTTTCAGCACATGGGGACAGCCTGCTTCTGCTCCTTTAAAATTTCCTTCCTGAGGAATGTCCAGCCTTCTGGACTCCTTTTCCCTTCAGGACTGTCTCCTAAGGGACTCTGTCTACTAGGGTCTTACAGATGCCAACATTAGCCCTCCAGAAGTCCAAGGCGACAGTTCTGCTAACCCCCCTCTTAACTTCTACAAGAATCAAAACTCTGTCATTTCATGACAACTATGTCCAAGGTGGACTCCAACTGTCATATCCCTCACTAATCCTTCTCTTTTCACAAACAACAGTTCCAGCCAGGTGCCTTCTCTTCTTGCCTCACTCACCAGATGTGTCAGATGTTTCCCTCCCTTCCTTGAATTACAAATTCCATTGAGTTTTAGCAGCTCCGATTTTGAGAAATTCAGGCATCTTTTGTGGTAAAGTTATTATTGCAGTCAAGATGATTTCAGAATAGATATACACACATAATATTGTCAGTGTAAACTTTAATCTGTAGGATAGAGTATTTGTAGGCATACCATAAATAGTTACCTTACTTTATGAAACTATAAGTTTTTAAAACAAGGATTTGAGTTACAGCCCAGTTTTTCTTATTCTATGTGAACTGCTTGTAAAGCTGTTTCATAATTTTCCCATGTCTGATACATTACCACCACTCATTTTATAAAAGTTATCACAAAGAATTTCATTAATTATGGTAACCAAGAAGATTCAGACACTGATATTTCTAGCACTTTTTGGCCATCAGCAAACGGTGGGGAAATAATTGCCAGTAATGTTGCAATTCCTGTATCATTAATCTCTCCAGTAAAAAACCAGAAGTCAATATTTATCTTCACCACTTCAGGCTTGTGGAGAATTCTCATAAGACCAAAATAAAACTGCTTCTATCACCTTTCCCCAAAGAAAGTTAGATCAAAAAAGTTGGCAGCTCCATGCTGTCTGATTTTAGTTCTTTACAATTTTTCACTTCATTAACCAACAGTGTTATCCTATACTCTCAATTTTCATTTTTCATTTCTGAATATCTCATAACTTTAAGAAAGTGTGTTCCAGTAGTCAGCAGTAAAAAGCACAAAAAAATATGGAATACACATACAGAAGGAAAACTTATTTGTCAGAACTGGTCAAAATTAATTATAGAATCACAGAATGGTTTGGAAGGGACCTTAAAGATCATCTAGTTCCAACCCCCCTGCCATGGGCAGGGACACCTTGCACTAGACCAGGTTGCTCAAAGCCACATCCAGCCTGGCCTTGAAGACAGACAGGGATGGGGCATCCACTGCTTCCTCTGGCCCACCTGTTCCAGTGCCTCGCCACCCTCTCTGTGAAGAACTTCTTCCTGACATCTAATCTAAATATCCCCGCTTTCAACTTAAACCCGTTACCCCTTGTCCTGTCACTACAGGCCCTTGTAAAAAGTACCCCCCAGCTTCCTTGTAGCCCCTTCAGGTACTGGAAGTTGCTATGAAGGTCTCGCTGGAGCCTTCTCATATCCAGGCTGAAAAAGCCCAGTTCTGTTAGCCTTTCTTCATAGGAGAGGTGCTCCAGCCCTCTGATCATCTTTGTGGCCTCCTCTGGACTCGCTCCAACCGGTTTACATCCTTCTTATGTTGGAGAGCTCCACAGCTGGACGCAGTACTCCAAGTGGAATCTCATGAGAGCAAAGTAGAGGGGGAGAATCACCTCCCTCGACCTGCTGGCCACACTTCTCCTGACACAGCCCAGGATACAATTGGCTTATGGAGGCACTCAGCATTCTTATTATAAACTAACCCAGCATAAGTCAACCCCTGTCCATAGGACACTCAATTATGATGGATAGTAGCTTAATTTTATGCGTATTGTAATTCTTAGAATAGTCCCCATGTATTCAAAAGGTACTGTTTTGAGGAAGTTATCATAAAAAATCTTTATCAGTACTTCAAACAAAGTCCATGTAACACTATGACTAATAATTCTATAATAATATCAACAACATATATATTAAGAAAGTAATAGCTTAAATAGAGGAAAGTACTGGAGTTTTCCTTTCCCCCCCAAAATAAATCAGGATTGTGTATCAAGTTTCTGAAATCTTAATAATATTTGAAATTAGAAAGCTAATGCCAGATTCATCTATTTAAAGAAGTAATCTGTGCACTGTTCTAAACAGACATATTTTCTGAATCAGAATAAGGTTTAAAACTATTTTAAGTTTTCATATTCTTTTGAGTTTAAAATTATAGTTTTCAGCTGATTTAGGTCTTAAACTGGGCCTTAGCCACCTGTGACCTCTTGAGCACTTATGTGTCATTTTGTGGCTAGACTTGTTGGTTATCTCTTATTATAAATGCTGCTTACCTAGATGGTCCAATAAAACCATAAAATATTTTTGTGTAGATGTAATATTGTATAGGTCCTCTATAAAATAATATTATACAATATTATAGATTTATGTTATAAACATTTTACATGCAAAGAAATATTGGTGGTGCTATTCAGGCTGAGAAGTAGATGCATTGAATATATTATCATGAACTAGGCTATTAGCCTGCAAGTTGGTGTGAACAGTGGACACTACAGAGTAGTTATGTCCTTGGAGATCAAAGGAAAAAAAGGTATCAGAAATAGAGACAATATGGCCCCACAACCTTTATGACCCATGGAAGAAATAATCTGAAACTTGCTTTCTCCCCCTCCTAAGCAAAAAAAAAAGGTTTTAAAGCCAACAGAAGCTTCCTCCTCTTTGTTCAAGGAGATAGAGATAAATCCTTTAATTTTCCTATGAAGTATTCAGTAAGGGTCATTATCTGAACTCATATACAGTACGTAAAACATTTCAGAATCATTCAGTTTGAAGAACCTTTTGTAAGAGCATGATATTAATTTTTTTAAGAGATGTTTAAAAATTTTCCTCTCAGTCATTGCAGCTGCATTTGAAAAGTGAACAAAAGTACTTTGAAAGGGAGTGAGAAAAAGCAAACGCTCTGCTTTCACTTGTAAGACCAGTTATAGCTTGGTTGTACTGTGCTAGAAAAAAAACCTTATTTGAATGACACTTTCCACATGCAGTACTAATTGTGAACTAATAATTTCAGTGACAGGAAATATGCATGCATTTAGTGACATAGGAATATTTATTGGATTAAATTAGGCATACACATAAATTTTAGAAGAAGCAGGCCTTTATGTTTGAGGAATGAAGGACTTCAAGGAGTAAGTCATGAAATAAGAGATAATTTAGTCTTATGATATTTTTTTCATTTGCTGTTTAGCTTAAAGAACAGACTTACACTTTAGCCAAAAAACATTTCAGTTTGGGTTAATTTGGAAGGTACATAATTATCTATCATCTGGCTTATGCATGCACTCAGTACTAGAATGTGAGATTAAAGTGGTTTTGTATCACTTTGCATTTTGCAGGAAATTATATACTTTTGTTATTATTCACATTAATTTATATGTTACTTTTACAGAGAGCTTCAGGAAGTTGGTGGATTATTCTTGTTTCAGCTGTTAACACTGATTAAATAGAAGGTGTTATCTAAATTACACTAATCTTAAGTACTTCTTGTGGCACTTTTTCACATAAAGGGAAAAATATAGCTGAACATTTCTATTAGCACAGGCAAGACACTTAAAGAAAGAATGTATAGTGTGTCTTCAAATGCTTCTGGTTGACACAATTTAGTAGATGCTTAGTGCCATGTAACCTTTTAACACCTCATCATTCTGCAGTATTAATGATATATTCAAAGGCTATTGCAGACCTTTTTTATTGCTTAAACATTGAAGGGTGCCAAAAGTATCTTTGGCTTGTTCATGCCATATGCTTATGAGTATGACACTTGAGTCATACTTAAATCTACATTAAAACCATACAAGATGAAGAAAAGCATGTTTGTTTTGTCAAGACTGTCACACCTTCAGCTGCCTCTGTTTCCACCCTTGTCAGTCTCTTTCCCCTTCTCATACTTGTCCTTTGTCATAAGATAAACTGGTATTTATTATATTTAGTCAGTAAAACTACTAAAACATTTTATTTCTATCAGGAAAGACGCAACAACAACCATGAACTAGTGCTTGTTCAATAAAAGCACAACAAAGAAAGCCTGATTTCCATCTTTTTTTCCCCTATATCCTCCTCAACCCATAACCTGTTGCTTTAAGCCCCACATTAGGTAAGTTGAATTCTTTGAGGTTCCTAAATATTCCAGTTATGTATGACATGAGCTTTAATGTCCTGATAGATTATCTTTCTATCCTTCATTTCAAGATAGTTCTACAAATATCACCACACATCTTTAAAGTACAACCAAAATCCTCGTACTTTTGGCCACAAAGCTCCACTCCCCTCCCCTCTTGAAGCCATGTATCTCTTTGTTTAATTTCTCCAGCCTCCAGTACTTCAGCTGTGCTAAAGTTTTAATTTCTGTTTGAAACAAAGCATGCTGATTGTTCTTCACTGCTCATGTCCTTGATCTTACTAACAGTCAAAGTCCAACCTTCTCAAGTTGCCACTGGCACAGCTGGCTTGCAGATTGACTCTTTTGTTAAGATAATGGAGTCATGAGAGAACACAACATTTCAAGGCTTTTCCTTTCATCTATTTGCATTTAACACAAAGGTAACACTTGTAAATATTAATGGACTCATATCTAGTTCCAGAAGCAGTTTAAGCTATAGTAGACTCTTACTTTTTTAACATTTATGGTCATTTTGTCATTCATATTCTGTATGAAGTTGTGATAGTGTAACTCTATAATAACTGATACATATTTTAATATCTCCTTTATATTTAAAATAAGCACAATAAAACTTTTTAACTAATCATCCAATATTTGACTGAAGAGTATTACTAAGTTGCCTTGCAAACTGTTTCATTTAAAAAATTGCCATGATCTAAATGTACCTTTGACATTTTGTCTGGGTCAGGTATTTTCTATTAACAATCTTCTGAAGTGCTTCTGCAATCTTTTATCCCTGCATGCTATATATATATCATTCTCCAGTTTAGTTCACAGGTTCTTAGTATATTTCTAAGATTATCTTAATTTATAATTTTTTCAAAATATAATTTTTTAAAAATTATATAAATTGAGTTAATAATTTATTTACAATATACCATGCTCAGTTCCAATATAGGTGAATCCATTAATTTCCCATAGTACCTGAAAAAAAGGTCCTCCTAAGGTCTTCCTAGCTGGTGATTAAATTTCATAGTATCATAAGAATATTTTATGTTGTAAAAGACCTTGAAGATCAGCAGGTCCAACCATTAGCCTAACATTGCTAATAGCACCACTAAACCATGTCTCTAAGTACACACATCTCAACTCCAGTGATGGTGACTCAACACCTCACTGGGCAGCCAATTCCAGTGCATGACAACTTTTTCAGTGAAGAAAGTTCTCCTAATGTAAACCTTCACTGGTACAACTTGACAACAATTCCTCTTGTCCTATGAATTATCACTTGGGTAAAGACACCAAGACCCACATCACTAAAACCTCCTTTTGGGTTGTTGTAGAGAGCGATAAGGTCTCCCCTGAAACTCCACTTCTCCAGGCTAAAAAAATCCAGTTCCCTCAGCTAATCCTTACAGGACTTGTGCTCCAGACCCTTCACCAGCTCCATTGCCCTTCTCTGGACATGCTCCAGCACATCAGTGTTCTTCTTGTAGCAAGGGGCCCAAAACTGAACACAGGATTTGAGGTATGGCCTCACGAATGCCAAGGACAAAGGTAAAATTATTTCCTTAGTCCTGCTGGCCACACTGTTCCTGATGCAGGCCAGGATGCCATTAGCCTTCTTGGCCACCTGGGCCCATTGCTGGCTCATATACAAGCTGCTGTCAACCAACATCCCCAGGTCTTTTTCCGATGGGCAGCTTTCCAGC
>NW_010235131.1:11621-17748 GCF_000690775.1 Eurypyga helias
TATCCTTGCATGGCGTTGTTGTGACCCAAGTGCAGGACTTGGCACTTGGCCTTGTTGAACCTTATAGAGTTGGCCTTTGCCCATCAGTCCAGCCTGCCCATATCCCTCTGTAGAACCTTCCTACCCTCAGGCAGATTAATATTCCTGCCATCTGCAAACTTACTGAGGGTGCACTCGATCCCCTCATCCAGATAATTTAAAAGGTATTGACAGAACTGACCCCAATACTAAACCCTGGGGAACACCACTTGTGAACAACTGCCAAGTGGATTTATCTCCACAATTCTTTGGGCCCAGCCATCCAGACATCAGACCTCTAGAAACGCAAGGTGGCAATTTTGCTGAACCCCCTCCCAACTTCTTCCAGAATAAAAAACTATCATTTCATAATTGCTGTGCCCAAGACAGCCTCCAACCATCACATGTCTCACCAGTCCTTCTGTGTTTGCAAACAACAGGTCCAGCCAGGTGCCTTCTCTAGTTGGCTCCCTCACCAGCTGTGTGAGGAGGTTGTCATCCATGCACTCCAGGAACCTCTAAGACTGTTTCCACTCTGCTATATTGTATCACCAGTACATACCTGGTAAAATGAAGTCCCCCAGGACAATAAGGTTCAGCAATTGTGAGACTTCTCCGAGCTGCTCATAGACTGTTTCATCTATCTCTTCATCCTGGTTAAGTGGTCTATAACAGGCAGATATCTGCCTTGTTGGCCTTCGGCCTGATTCTTACCCACCAACACTCAACCCTGTCATCATCATAATTAACATTTAGACAATTGAAACACTCACTGACATACAAGACTACCTTTACACCTCTCCTTCCTTGCCTTTCTCATCTGCAGTGTTTATAACCATCCCTTCTGGCACTCCACTTGTGTGAGTCATACCACCATGTTTCTCTGATGGAAACTTAATTCTATTTTTCCAGCTGGATAATGGCTTCCAGGTTCTCCTGTTTGTTGCCCATGTTGCATTGCATTGTTGTAGATGGGTTTCAGTTGGGTAACTGATTCAAGCTGGGTAACTGATAACAAGCCTTAATTGCTAAGTTAGTATTCTCAGGTAGTTCCTTGGTTTCTGGCACATGAATAAACCTTGTGTCTTTGTTACCGCATGGGTCTCCATCCCCTACCTCCACTGAGATGGCAGACTGAAGGACTTCCCTAGCACACTGTCCCTCAAACATTGGTATGTCACCCCCAGACTTGTCTCCAGCAAGCCTTGTTTTATCCCTTTCCTCCTTCAAAACTAGTTTAAAGTTCTCTCAATGAGCCCTGCTAACTCCTGCACCAGGGTCCTTTTCTCGCTCAGAGATAGATATTCTCCATCTTTTGTCAGCAGGCCTAGTTTTGTATGGATTGACCCATGACTAAAAAACCCAAAATCTTGCCAGAGACACCAAACTCAGAGCCAGGTATTGATCTGCTGGCTCATCCTGTTTCTTCTTTCATCATTCCCTGACAATGGAAGGACACTACTTGTGCTGCTGATTTCATGACCAATCATCTCAAGGCCCTGAGGTCTCTTTTGATCACCCTTGGACTTCTCATTGCGACTTCATTGCTGCCTACCTGAAAAATTGATAATGGATAGTGATCTGAAGGTTGTACAGGGTCGCAAGATTTCTCATCAAATCTTTAACATTGGCTCCAGAGAGGCAGCAAACTCCCTTCATTAATAGGTCCAGTCTGCATATCGGGACTTCTGTTCCCCTCAGAAGAGAGCCCCCTATGACAATGACCCTTTTTTTTTTTAACTTGTGGATGCTATTTTGATGCAGGGCATAGGCTGCTTTAACCTTAGTGACACCTCCAAGCTAGGTGAGCCTTCATCCTCATTGTTCAGTTCCCCTTGCAGGGCCTCATACCTATAATGCAAAGGAATCTGAGAAGGTGAGGTTGTCACAGAGGGGGCTCACCTGCTGCACCAGGCAGAAACTTGCTGCCATTGCTCTCTGTCCCTTGAGCCACCTTGTTCCTATGGGTGGAGAGAAGACAGGGAGTATTCTGTACCTAATTTTTCACTGCCTTCATTTTTTTTCTTCTCCTGAGCATTACTGTATGCCAGTGTAACATCATTCAAGCTACTAGTTGTCTAGACCCTTACATGTTTCAAATAAAAGTACATTCAGTGTGCCCTTTACTTGCTTAGCATTGACATAACTCCAAGCTCTTACTAGTCCGTGTTTCTACAATTTTCTGCAGATGAGTGTAGATCACCCTTATGCTATTAGGAGGTTGTTGTTGAAGATCAACAAGCTGTCATGGGCCATTATGCCTTTAGGAATGGGATGACCTGGGAGGAGATAGGATCTCAAGGGAAGCTGCTGGCCAGTTCCCTGGGTAATCCCAAGTCTGGTCCCATATGTTAAGAAATACTAGACATATAACTTAAATAAGTAAGTTCAGAAACAATTATTCCCTCAGAATGAATCATTTAACATTAAGACAGAGTGGTTATGCATACTGTTGAGTAATTTGATATATTTTTGTTCATTACTGACTTAGCATTAGTAGCTAGATTTGCTGAAGTCTTAGGCTGCAAGCTGTGAATTTTCATGTAGATATGTGTTCATCGAATAAGGTTAATTTTCTTCTTAGTAGCTGGTACAATGATGTGTTTAGGATTTAGTATGAGAATAATGTTGATAACACACTGATGTTTTAGTTCTTGCTAAGTAGCGCTTATCCTACATTTAGTCTGACAGAACAAACAGGTGCACAAGAAGCACAAACCAGAAGATAAGGAAGCTACAACCATCAGCAGAAGCTGCAACTTGGCAAGATAAGACAGTTAATGGCCTGTCTGGAGACAGAGAAATAATTCAATAAGGTGTTAGAAAATTCCAGACCAGAAATCACAATTGGACCAAAAAGCATGTCAAAGGCACATAAAGAGAGTGTGAGGGGTTGGTGCATAGATTATAAGGGTATAGTTGCCCAGAAATTTCTTTGTTTGAGGTCCCTCTCTAGAGGCACCCAGCTCAAGGTGTTTTTTTCTTCACTGTTCCATGTGAATAAATTATTTTTTTAATATAAAATTGTATATCTCAGACTCTGCTACAGGAAACCTAGGAATGAACTTAGGAAGAGAGCACTTGAGTGTCAAAATGTGTGTGAAAGGAGTCAAAAGGGTATGCATCAATTCACTGGAGTCACTTACTGCAAAGGGACTTCAGTCCTAGTAGGAAAGACCTGGGTGGTTGTGTTGGGTTCAGTCAGTCAACTCTACTGTGGCTGGTATGAAACTGTGTTCCTGGATGTAGAGAGCAGCACTGATCAGTTCTTAGCTGGTGCTGGGGAATGCCTGCACTGAATTCAAGGTCTTTCTCCTCTTCTGATACTGCAACTGTGTTCCCAGCTCTCGCGGTCTCGCTACAGGCAGTGCAGGGGACACACAGTTCAGGTACCTGACCCAAACTGACCAAGGGAGTATTTCATTCCATACTACATCATCCTTGTGACATAGGTGAGGTGGGGGTCCAGAAGCCATTACTCTCTCTCTCTTACTCTCTTGCTCATTTACTCCCGTACACTTGCTAACACTGACTCCTGCGTTAGCCACTTTGCTAAATCCTGTGCTGGGTCATTTGTGAGGGAGTTGGTGTGTTTGTTTAGTTTTCCTGGATATGCTATCACTGATAGGATTCATTCGGAATGTGCTGCAAGAGCTCTCAGGCTCTGACACTTGGGCTGCAGCACTTGGGCTGCGATTGCTCTCGGGCTGTGGCTCTTGGGATCTCTGTCTTTGACTCTCACTTCTCAGCACCTGGTTGAGCCCTGGTTAGTGGGTGGTGAGCAACTGTATCATAATTGTATCATATGTTTTCTATTAATTTAGATTCAATTAGTAAATAGTTCTTATCTCAACTTTAAGAGCTTCTTTATTTCTTTTTGCTCTGATTCTTCCCCCCTGCTGGAGGAGGGGAGGGGGAATCTGTGAGAGTGGCTTCACGTTATTTTGCTAGCTAGAGTTAAACCATGACAGTGGTGAAAGTGTGACTCCTAGGATGGTGTATATGTACGCAATTGATCTCTCACTTAGTACCTGAAGGATCTTTATTCTGCCATTTACTTTTCCTTTTTCCCTCAGAATTTAAAATTGCACAATCTCAGGGTCACACTAATCAAGATTGTCATCGATTTTCAACTGCATAACCATTTTCCTTATGCTTGAAAAGATGCATCAACGCACCTCCTTTAGGTTGGCCATCCAACACCTGCATCAAAAATTGACCCTGACAGACTCCAGAAATCTGAGCATCTCCAAGCTACCATTTCAGCAAATGTCAGTAGTTAAAGTCCTTGATGAGGTCCAGGATCTGTTATTGTGAGGCTGTTAAAAGGAGGCCCTGTCCCCCTGTTCTTCATTGTCAGTCTTTAGCAAACATCCACTGCAATTACCCACTTTGGCCTCCCCTCTGATCATGATACATAAGCTCCCAACTTACCCCTTGCCCATTCCACGTCAGGGGTCTCTGTGCTGGGTTGACCCTGGCCAGCAACCAGTCACACTCACTCACCCCGAGTAGGATGAGGAAGAGAACCAGAAGGAAAAAAGCAGGAAAAATTTGTTGGTCAAGATAAAAGTAGATTAACAAGTGAGGCAAAGTTGCACAAGCATGAATAAAAAACCAAGGAATTCAATCAATACTCCTTATCCACAGGCAGATGTCTAGTCACTTCCTAGTTGGGAAAACCAGTAACACATAAGTATGAATATCACATCTTCCTTCTCAGTTTCCTGAGCTTTTATTGCTGAACTTGACATCACGTGTTATGTAATATCCTTTTGGTAAGTTCAGGTCACTTGTCCTGGCTGTGTCCTCTCACAAATTTTTCTGCACCCCCAGCCTACTCACTGATGGAACAATGTGGGGAAAAGTAAATGCTTTAGCACAGTGCAAATGCTGTTCAGCAAAACACTGGTTTGCTTCCAACACTGCTTTAGTCACAAATCCAAAACACAGCACCAGACAGGCTGTTATGAAGAAAATTAACTCTATCCCACTCAGAACCAGTACAGCATTTTAGACCACAAGAACTGTGCTGCCACATCTCTCTGATTTTTATGACACTACAGCCATACAGCTGTGTATCAACACCTGTTTTCTCTTGACCATCCATGGTGTATGTTTTGTGCATTGATATCTGCGGTGGGGCTCCAGTAATGACTTTTGGAGACAAATTGTGAGAATATCTCCATTTCCTTTTCTCAGACTTGCCTCTACTCTAAGTTTTGGTCCCCTGAGGTACTCCAATCAAAACCTTCCTCAGATAGTAAGCATGGTTCTTTTTGAAAATATTCTCATCCAATTTATCAGAAAGATCCCAACACTATCTACTAGTTCTTGTTCCTTGAAGACAATCATCTGGTCATGAAATCCAAAGCATAGTCTGCAATACCAGACAGATATTGATGTGCAGGATGCACCCCTTCCTTTTTGAGCCTACCTCACCAGCATCAAGAAGAACACAAACTGGACCCCGGTGTCTCTCTCTGTAGCATACCCTTCCCCCAGCCTTCTCCTCCAATCACAGTCCTCAGCATGGGTGCCTACTGAACTCCAGGTGTGGATATTGTGCAAGTCAGTGCATATAAAAAGTTCAAAGCTGAAAGATCAATATGAGAGAAGACAATATAAATATAGGTAGATTGGAAAATACAAAGATATAATAGAGAATAATTATTCACCGTAATACCCATTGATCACACCACACAGAGCAGCCTGAAACATTACCTTTTTTTTTTTTTTTTTTGTATGATGATAGAAAAGTTTTGGGAAAGAATTTGAAACAGAGAAATTTAAAATATATATCGATGGGGAGGACAATTCAAAAGTGGAGGATGGCATGCATGGTAAAATGAAAGCATTTGGTTGGTTTAAAAGATAGGCATACTGGGAAAAAGGATTCCTGCCTCTGAATTAAAGGGGACTGAGAGATGGGCAAAAAGATGACACTGAGCTAGGAAGATGTGCTGGTTTTAGTTGGGATAGAGATAATTTTCCTCAAAGTAACTAGTATGAAGCTATGATTTGGTTGTGCTGAGAATAATATTCATAATATACTACTGGATTTACTGGTTACTAAGCAATGTCTATATTAAGTCAAAGACTTTTTCAG
>NW_010235132.1:0-710 GCF_000690775.1 Eurypyga helias
CTGGCCTGGGGGTCCTCGGGGTGGGAGGGAGCAGGGTTGGGGTCAGACCCTGCCATCTGATGCAGAAGGTGCCCGTGGATGGAGGCAATGGGGCGGTGGAGGATGACAGCGGCTGGGGGCTTCGCTCCCAGGGTTTGGGGTTGTGCCCACTTCCCCCCTGTGCTGGAGGGAGGATGGGGGTGCAGAGACTCACCCCACCATGGGGTGATGGGGCTGGGACACTCACCTGGATGGTCCGGGGCTTGTGGAAACGTCGAGGGGCAGAGCCCAACCTGGCCTTGCGGGATGGAAGGGATCAGGTGGAAGCTCTCTGGAGTTGTACTGGGCTGGGAAGAGCTGGAAAACCTCCACCGTGGTGGTTCAGAACCTTCTGGGACTAAATCTCGACTTTCCTGGCCCTCAGACTGGGATTTGAGCATGGAAGGAAGCAGGAAATATCTCCTTATAATGATGTTTAATGCAAAAAAGCCTGTGGAGGGAATCCTGAACTGGACAGGGACTGGAATTAGGGATGGGGCTGAGGTAGGGACAAGCACAACCCCAGCACCAGGGGCTTCCCCAGCAGTGGGGTGCTGGCACTGGGTGCTGCCCGTTCCGGCGAGGCTGCGTGGGTGATAAGGGACCCGATCTCGTGCGCCTGACTCACGCCACGGGCTCCTTGTTTCCCATCCTGGCGTGCCGCCCGCCTGGGGACTGGGGGCGTCTTGCAG
>NW_010235132.1:816-9790 GCF_000690775.1 Eurypyga helias
CAAACTTCTGCACGTACACCCAGGAGAAGCTCTTCCAGCGAGGGGGCCGGGTGCCAGCCCGCTGCCAGCCCTCCAGGGCCACGGGCGAGCTGGGGAGGAGGGAGCAGCCCTCTGCCTCTCTCTGCTCCGGGGCTGGCAGAGCCTCCTCACGGGGACGTGTAGCTTTATTTTGATTTTTTTTTTCCCTTTTTTCCTCCTTTGTGGGAACCTTCTCATTAAACCCTTGGCACAAACCCCTTGCTTTCACTCTGCTTTTCTCCGCTCACTTCCCACACACTCTTCAGCAAGCTCTAAAATCCCCATCCCCGCACGCACAGACATCCCGGCAGCACGGTAACCTCCCGCACCCACACAGCCGTGCTCCGCCGCCGCCCGCCGTCATTATTTTGATTTTTCCCTTTTTTCCTCCTTTGTGGGAACCTTCTCATTAAACCCTTGGCACAAACCCCTTGCTTTCACTCTGCTTTTCTCCGCTCACTTCCCACACACTCTTCAGCAAGCTCTAAAATCCCCATCCCCGCACGCACAGACATCCCGGCAGCACGGTAACCTCCCGCACCCACACAGCCGTGCTCCGCCGCCGCCCGCCGTCACTTCCACCGGGGCCAAGTGGGTGTAAAAACACTGCTGACTCACGACGGAGCCAGGCCCGACACCTTGGTGAGTGCCACGTGTGACCCCCCGATACCAACCAGGCTCCGGCCATGGGGCCATGGGCGCTGAGCAGCACCCGGGGATGCTTTTCCCTTCCTGTCATTCCACCGTGGAAGGAGAAAGTTGGCTGAAAACACAGCTCACCCAAGGTCAGGGTGGTGGCTGTGTGGGGAGATGAACCCCAATTCACACTTGCCCTGCAGTCACCCCCATCGCTCCCTGTGGCCCCATGGGGGAGATATGAGCTGCCCCCAGCCCTGACCTCTCCAACTGTTCTCCCAGCACACGACCCTAAAGCCCTGCCACCCCAAAACCCTGCCCCCCCAACCCCTTGGGCAATCCAAAGCATTGCATACCCCAAATCCTTCGGCAACCTGAGCCCCTTGACACCCCAAACCCCTGGGCACCCCAAGCCCAGCATGGTCCCCCCTGCCCTGCCCATAGCACAGGGAGATGCTCCTGCTGCTCCAGCACGGTTCTGGGCTGTACTGGGACAGCACCATGGGTCCCACAGCTGTCCCCTGGGGGCTGGCACGCTCCTTCCTGCTCCCAGGGACTCATCTCCAGGAGTGGAGCAGCCTGCGGAGCGCAGCTCCAGCTTCCAACGCCGCTGGCAGCCGGGGCAAAGCACAGGTCCTCCGCCAGCCCCGAGCATCCTGCCCCAATCCTTCCCCACGTCTCCAGCAAGGCAGGAGCTCCACCAGCTCAACCCAACTTTCTGCGGGAGGTGCCGGCACAGGGCTCCCTGGAAAAGGCAGGTCCCGCTGCCAAATTGCAGTTTTCAGTTCCCAGCCGCTTCGGCTTTCACACTGCTCAGAAAAGAGTCATTATGCTCCTTTCCTCTCCTTTTCTCTTTTATTTTGTGGATGGGGAGAAAATGGGTATTTCTTATTCTCCCAGCCCACCGAACGGGGAGAACCTTTGCTTTTTTGCTTTTTCCTCCCCCCCTCCAATCCTTCGCTCAAGCTTTTTATACAAATTAATCTTTGGGCTGAGGCCAAGCCTGGGGAAATTTCATCTAAAATGATGAAATACTCAGAGTCTAACGGGAATAATTACAGGGGGTTAGAAAGCAAACTATTTCACAACTTGAACAAGCGCAGGCTGTGACCCGGCGCTTGTTACAGCTAATAAAAATGTTAATGAACCGGCAGCGGCAACGGAGCTCTCCCGTTGCTCCTTCTTCCTTCTCTGCCGGTCCCGGGGCTCCGGTTGGAGCGGAAGGTGCCTCGGTGCCGTGTTTGCCTTTCTGTGCAAACACCACGCGGGGCAGAGCCCCGCATGAGATTTCCCTCGTGGCCGTGGGCACAGCCGGAGTGTTTGCTTGACGTGGCTCCGGCTGACGGATGAGAAGCGGCCACGCCGTGCCACGCCGTGCCACGCCAGTGCAAAGAGACAGCGCGTCCCTGGGTGCAGGCGGTGGGGATGCTTGGGTGCCCAAGGTGTGGTGGTTTTCCAAGGCGTGGTGGGGATATTAAGGGTTCTTGAGCTATAGGCTGAAGCTGTCGGGGCTCCGGGTGGGGAGCTAGGAGGCTCCAGCATGGAGCTGTGCTCTCCACTGGAAGAATCCACTACTGCTCCTCTCCCGTGCACCAACGTTATTAAAAGAACTAAGGAAACGCCACAAGAAACATGGATTATAATTAATGTGCAATGCTGGAGATGGTGGCACGGCTGGAGAGACACCAGCCAGGAGACCACGGGGCCGTTGGTGCCGTTCCCTACAGCCACGCTGACCCTGAGCCACTCTCCAGCCCCCTGTGGGACCCCCCATCCCGGACTGTTCCCCGTATTCATGCCCCAACACCCCTTTGGCCCCAGGGCAGGTGAACGGGAGGATGAGCAAGAGAGAAGCAGTTGTGCGTGGGGGCTCCTAAAACCCCACCGACCTCCCTGGCCTCATCCTGAGCATCACTCGGAGCCAGGCGCTGCCAGCCCCCTTCCCGGGGAGGGAATTCCATGTGTGACTGGGCGATGTTGCATCTCCCTTCTCCTCCTGCCACCCCCTGCCTGCTCCTCACTGCCACGTGGCCCCATTTGAGGTGTTTATATGCCTCAGCTTCCCTCTTTGGGGCCTATTTTGGCTAAAAACACCCTCCTGTGCACGGCTGCCTTTCCCGGCGTTGGCTTCCTGGCTCCGTCGTGGTGGTGCGGGGACCCGGGATGGTGCTTGATGCCATGGGGATGGGCAGCCTGGCTGGTGGATGGAGGAGGCTTCCCAACCTGCCTGCATCACCGGGCGTCTGGAAAGCCGGGAAGGGTGGCAGCTGGAGGCTGAAGGTCGTGGTTCGGACTTTGCCCGTGGCACCACCGGCAGCAGCTGCTCAGCAGGTGAGACAGGCACCGAGGCTGCACCATGGGGCTGGGTTCCTGCCTACTGGCCCCGAGCCCGCAGCAACCACGGGATGGAGGGAGACCCTATAGATTCAGTGGTGCCCCAAGAACTTCTGCAGCAGGTTTTGGTGTGTGTTCTGAGCCCCAAAACTCTGGAGACGAGGTGGGTGGCTCGGGGCAGCCGCCTCGAGTTCACACTTGTCCTTTCTGGGTGCACAAGCTGGTCTGTGCCGGGGTCCTTCTCCACCACCGGACCTCTTCCCTGCTCATGTCGGGCTGAAATGCCGTTAAAGGAAGGGATAGACAATTTCTCCAGCTCCCAGCCTGCAATGTGGGTGATGTGTGGTCATCCATCAGCTCCGTACCCAGAAGCGGGGGCTGCTAAAGCCTCACCGATGCCGGGACCCGGGGCCAGGAGGAGCGATGCGGCGGCTCAGCCATCGCCCAAGGAGGGTTTTCATGTTCTTGGCCCTGGGTTTGGAGTCAGGTTTCGATCGATGAAGAAGCGCTCGCTCCAGTCCCATTGCCCTGACTCAGCGGGTCCTGGCAGGCCAGCTGGGCACCGCGGTTGGGTCCCGGTGCCGGTGGCACCCAGAGTGACTGGGGATGGCTGCTGCACCTTCGGGTCCTGACTGGGAGGGTTGGCACCACCCAGGCTTCCCTCTGAGGGGTTTGGGAGGGATGTACACTCCCACCACCCAGCGTGCTGTCCCCAGGGGAGCTGGGAACGGTGACAGCAGAGCACTGGGAGCCCTGGGGTGTCTGTGGTGGCCCTGCTCTGCCCAGCTGGCCATGACGGATGCTCCCAGGGACAAGCTGTGCTGGGCTCAGGACACAGCATCAGGCCCTGCTCTTCCCTTTGGCCCCCACTCAAAGCCCGTTGAGCCCCCATCCTCCCTCCCACTGCTTTCAGAGCCTTTTCAGGGCTGGCCTCGGGTCATCTTTTTTTCATAAGTGCTGGAAGGCGTTGGCAGTCGATGGCTGGGAGAGGCAGGGCTGGAAGAAGATGCTACCCTTGGGCCTGGGCAGAGCCACGCTGCTCTGCAACCACTGCCCTTCCTGCCTGCCCCAAAGTGCTCCCGCGATGCCAACGTGGGCCTGAGAGCTTGAGCTGCATCTGAAACAATAGCTCTCTGCGTCCTGATGTTCGTATAATTTGCAGTACACGGCACCGTAATGAACGGTGACCTCTATTAGGCATGCTATTAGTCCCATCAGGAGTTCCTAAAGTACATCTCTGGGGTTTTTTTGGTGGGTAGAAAGGCAGGCAGGTTCTGCCGAGTAACTGTACCATTAGGAATAAATCATTCCTGCGACTGCAGGCACTGATGGATCGGAGCCGGTGGGGATAGCTGAGGGGTGACGGGCCATTTCTCTTCCTGAGGCTGCTCTCAGCCGTGGCACGGCTGCAAGGGCAGGAGCGAGGTCGCGTGGGACCGGCCGCTCTGCTGGAAAAATCTGATAGAGATACAAAATCTGCCTGAAAATCAGAGAGAGATATAAAAGGGCCGGGGGAGAGAAATCGCTGTGATGCTCATCACCCTGACCAGCAGCCGCTTCCCGGCTCTCTCCCACGTCTGGACATCCCTGTGCAGCCACCGCGGACTTGCTGCCTCTCCTGGACACACTTTGGGGTGATCCCTCCCTTCAAAGACTCCTGAGATGTTCCAACAAACCCTTGCTTGGCCTCGGCATCAAGGAAACCTCCTCTCAAGGCAGCAGTGGGGTGTAGCCTGGAGAAGAGAGAGCTCCGGAGAAGACCCTGCCTGGAAAGACCAGAGTCCCAGGGGAGGGATGAGCTTGGCTTTGCAATCCCTGTGCAGGATCAGGGACTCCTGGGTGTCCCCAGACTGGGTCTGGCTCAGCTCCAGTGCCCTATCCTCCTAGGGGACAGCCAGCCAGGAGCGGGGACAAGCCTGTCCCCAAAGCAGAGGTTGGGATCAGGGACTGCCGGGTGTCCCCAGACTGGGTCCGGCTCAGCTCCAGTGCTCCATCCTCCTAGGGGACAGCCACCCAGAAGCGGGAACAAGCCTGTCCCCAAAGCAGAGGTTGGCCAGGACCCAGCTGGGTCCGAGCAAGTCTGAGAGGGAGAGGAGAGAGCCTGGCTGCACCAAGGTGGGGGCTCGACGCTGTCACTGCCTTTCCCTGTGACCTCAGAAGGATAATTTGTGCCCAAGCTCCCTTTCCCAAGAGGCAGGGAGGCATGGCACTTTCCTTCTCAGTTTGTAGCTACGTCTGATCCCAGCATACAGCCCTCAGCATGCCCAAGTCTGCCTCTGCAATCCATACCCACCCAGCAGGCGCTGCTCCGGCACCAAACCTCCCTGTGTGCATACCCAAAACCTGATGCTCCATCCCGGAGCATCCCATCAACTCAGGTGCCAGGTCTGGTGTAAAAAGAACTCAGGGAAAGCCGTGAAGCAGGGATGTGGTCGGGAGAGCGTGTGGGAAATTCCTGGCAAGCCCCAGCCGGAGGAGCACGGAAAGGTGACGGCGTGGGTGATGGTCCGTGGCCGAGTGCTGCCACATCCGCTCGTAAACCAAACATCTCTCTTTCGCTGCAGGTGTCGGAGCAAAGTCCAACCCTGCTCCTGTCCCTGCGAGGAGCAGGTCTGGCAGGAAAATCCTCCAGCGTCTGCCCTTAATGGATCCAGAAAGCCAGGACCGCGGGGGCAGGGAGAAGCAGGGAACAGAGAGGATGAAGGGGAGAGGCCCTTGTCGCAGCTACGGGAAGAGCAAAAGTGGGAAATGAGCTTGACATCCTACCCCGGCGAAAAATAGCCATCTGTGAGGAGCATAGTCACTAATGCGAGTGCTTTGGAGAAAGGTTTCTAATAGCCGGTGAGCAGCACAGGTTTATTAGGAACAGGGTGTGCCAAACCCCTCTAATAGCCTCCCGAAATGTAATCGGCGAGGAAGGAGATACGGGAGTGTGGGGCAAAGCACCCTCCAGCCGGGGCCATGGCACTCGCATTAAGAAACTGGCCCCTTCCCAAAGCAGCTGAAGATGCCACCGCACACGTCAGCCAGCAGCCATCGTCAGTGGGAGCCCTCCGCCCCGGGGATTTGGCACTTCCGGGGGGATTTGGCAACCCCGGGGGGATTTGGCAGCACTGAGGTTTGCCCAACGGCAGCCAAACCAGCTGCGAGGAGCGAGAGGAGCTGGAGATGGGGGAGAGCCCAAGGGAAGCTGGGGCTTGGAGGGGATGGAGGGGATGGCCGTGCTCCAGGAGAGGAGCTGGTGGCCTCACCCTGCTGTAGGGTGGGTGACGGTGCTGGTAGAGGTGACCATCGCTGTGCCAGGCTTGGGACTGCTTAGTGCCGGTGGCCCCTGGGACAGCGAGGAGGAGGGGGGACGTGGCTTTGCATCTGGCTGAGCAGCCAGCGAGCGGAGATAACTGGTAATGAGGGGATTAGTAGTTATTAAATGGTAATGACCACGTTCAGACCCATCGTGGGGAAGCGGATACTCAGGGCGGGATAATAACCTCTTGTCCCTGGCTGTGCCGCTGGCTGGGCAGTGGGGATGGCGTCCAGACAGGCACTGCAAGGAGCTGGTGGGATGAGGGCTGCTCGCACTCCAGGGACCCTCATATCCCTGGCAGCCTCATTCATCCCGGCTGCGACCCCGAGCAGCCATCTGTCAGTCCTGCAGGCCTGGGCCGGGACAGACAGACCCTGTCCTGCCTGTGGCAGACCCTGGATGGGGTTGTGCTGCTGTGTCCCACAGCTCTCCAACGTCTCCTGCTCCCTGCCAGTCCTTGGAACCACGCTCTCCATCCTTGGCCATTCCCCCAACCACGCAGGGGGACAGAGGCTTCACCCCGTGCTCTCTGCATGGGGGACAGCACCAGGTAGCAAGGCCGTATCCCATCTGATCCCCTGTTCCATCTGATTTCTCCCCGACACCATCACTAGGATTTGTGTGCTGCAGCCAGGGAGGGGGATGCTGGAAAAGGCTTCCTGGGACAGGCTGGCTCAGCTCCACACCCTCTCCCCAATGCTCAGCCCCCTCACCCAAACACACCAGCTGCCCCGGGAACACGACCTGCCGGGCTGGGAGAGCTCGCAGCAGCTCCCACGCCAGCGCCCTGCTTGCCAGCAGATGTTGGGGCTGTTAACACCCGCCACGCTTTCGGCAGCCTGCAGCTCCCAGTATCACGCACCACTGCCTGATGCCGGTCCCCACCTGCCCCCCGCGGTCCCCAAGGCTGGCAGCAGATGTCCAGCACCGGGTCTCTTCGGCACGCACCGTGTGCTCCCTCGCTCCTCGGTTCAGCCAGCACGGAGAGCACCAGATGGGCTGCCAGCGAGCGGCCCCGATGCTCCAGCGCAGGAAAACAATTCCCAGAGCGACAGGGAGCCCCGAGGAAGATGAAACCACTCATGGCATCTCCTGCCTCTGCACGGCTGACCGAGCCCGTCATCCCTGTGCGGATGGTGCGGGACCCGTTCCACGGTGCAGCAGGCTGCCTGAATTCCCAAAGAAGCTTCCAAAGGCAGCATCCGCCTGCCAGCACTGCCGAGCACCTGCTGCCTTCGCCTGGATGTGCGAGCCTCCAGCATATTTTGAGAACGGGCCATTTAATTGCCTAAATGTGGATTTGCAGAGCTTGAGCAGTGCCTGTCGCTCTTCCCAGGTCCCTTCTGAGAGCTGGGAAGGAACAGCTTTATGGCTAAAGCCCCTCTCTGAGGACCATCCAAGTGGGGTGTCTCCATCCATTAATGATGTTCTGGGGTTCCAAAACTCCCTCCTGAGCAGCAGAAACACCCTCCAGGGCAGGTTATTGCTGCTGCCTGGAGCAGAGGGAAGCAGTGGGTCCGAGCTCAGCAACCCCTGGTGCCTGGGTGCCAGCCGGGGGGCTGCTGGGGGGCTCCTACCCTGCTGTGGAGGCAGAGGAGGGTGGCTCAGCCCAGCCCGGCACCGCAAAAGGCTCCCCTCCTCCTTCCTCCCATCCTCATCCTCTCCGCACGTACCGGGCTGGCACAGTGGATCTCCCACCCCTCAGGGAAAGCCATGGGCCCCATTCCACTCTGGGGATCTTCTCCCTGCGTGACTCAAGTGACACGGAGTCCCCCTCTGTGGCTGGATGTCACCTGCTGGCACAACTCCTCCCACGCCCCGACGCCGGGTGCCAGATTTGGAAAGGTTTTATCGGCGGTGTCGGGGAGGAATCAGACACCCTCATCCGCTGGCACAGGGGCTGACCCTGAGGGGAGTGGGTGTGTGAGCCCTGGTGTGTGGGGTGCCGTGGGGAGGAGGCCTCCAGCTATGGGGCAGTGGGAGCAGCTGTGACCACTCAGCCCTGTGATGGGATGTCCCGTCTTCCTGAAGGACAAGGATGCTGTGAATCGCATCCCACAGGATGGCAAGGGAGAGGATGTGGCACCACGGGAGGGGACAGTGGGGCCGGCCAGGCCCAGAGTGCTGCACCCTGGACCCCGTCCAACATCCCTGGAGTGCAGCCCTGAGGATGGGTGTGAAGGGCTGAGGTGAATCAGGAACACTGGGAGCACTGGGATTTGATGGGAACATGAGGAACATGGGGAAGAACTCTGGGATGCACTGGAAATAACAGGGGTATTGGGATGCACTGGGAGCACTAGAATGCATTGGGAGCACAGAGTTGTTCCAGGAGCACTGGGAGCCCTGGGAACAGTGGGAGCACTGATATGCACTGAGAGCACCAGGAGCCCTGGGAGCACAGGGATCCTACAAGATCACTGGGAGACCTGGGAACATCAGGAGCACCGGGAGCACTGGGAACAGTAGGAGCACTGGGATGCACTGAGAGCACCAGGATTTCTGGGAGCACAGGGATGCTTCAGGAGCACCGGGAGCACTGGGAACAGTAGGAGCACTGGGATGCACTGGGAGCACAGGGATTTCTGGGAGCACAGGGATGCTTCAGGAGCACCGGGAACACTGGGAACAGTGGGAGCACTGGGATGTACTGGGGGCACCGGGATTTCTGGGAGCACAGGG
>NW_010235132.1:9922-10518 GCF_000690775.1 Eurypyga helias
GATCACAGGGATGCTTCAGGAGCACTGGGAACAGTAGGAGCACTGGGATGCACTGGGGGCACCAGGATCTCTGGGAGCACAGGGATGCTTCAGGAGCACCGGGAGCACAGGGAACAGTAGGAGCACTGTGATGCGCCAGGAGCACCGGGAGCCGTGGGAACAGAGGGGGCACTGGGAGCCACTGGGATGCTCTGGGAGCACCGGGATGCGCCTGGAGCAGCGGGCGGCGGTGCGGTCTGAAAGCTCCTCCTCGTGGCTCCCGGGAAGAACTACCGGGCACCGGCACCGGCACCGCCGGAGCACCGGGATGCGCCTGGAGCAGCGGGCGGCGGTGCGGTCTGAAAGCTCCTCCTCGTGGCTCCCGGGAAGAACTACCGGGCACCGGCACCGGCCCCGCCGGGAGCGCCCCGGGGCACGGGCCGAGGTGCGGGGCCGTGCAGGGAGCATCCCTCCCACCCCCCTGGGAAACGCGGGGGACCGGGACCCCGAGGCGGGCTGGGGCTACACCCACCCGGGACGCTTCCCACGGGGACTCTGCCAGCGTGGGCCACTGCACAGAGCCACCAGCCACCCCGAAAGAGCCTGGTGTGACACTG
>NW_010235132.1:10767-12523 GCF_000690775.1 Eurypyga helias
AGGGGTCGGGGGGGGGTTGTTTTGGATGCTGGGACTCCATGGTGGGGTTACACCTCCGCTCATCACCCATTTCCAGGTGATACAAGCGGGATGTGCTGATGGGATCACACCCAGCTCTTCTCCCCAGCTCCTACGGGAAGGGGGTGGCTGGTTCCTGTACGGGCAGAGCCGCCCCCCCATGCTGTACCCTCCAGTTATAGATACACAAGGAAAAATCAATACCTGGCTGCAAAAATAAAAAGAGGCATCTGTGAGCTGCTTTTTATAGCAAGCTGTCCCATTTGCATCCTTCCTCATCCCTGACCCAGGGAGACTGACCTCCGGCTAAATTAGCTGCGTTGTCCCGAGGGAAACGGGCTTTAAAAAGCAGCAGCCAAAGACGAGGAGGTGAGACCTGCTGTGCTGGAATATTCCATCCCAGCCACCCCTTCCTTGCTATCCCAAAGCCATGTTCCTTGCAGGGAGGTCAGGCTGGTTCCTGATGGCCTTCTCCCCATTCCCAGAGCAGGACTGGGCGGTGGGATGGGGTGGCTGCCAGGAGCCCTGGTCCCTCTTTCCACAGGGGTCATTTCCCAGAGGGAATGTTGGGTAGGCAGCCCCACGTTGCAGCCCCCCTGCCATGGGTTTAGGGACGGGCTACCATGCAGGGAGCAGAAGCAGCTCCCTGGAAGGAGGATTAGAGGGAGGGAGGACCCTGCAGTTACAGCCCCATAATGGAGACGGGCTGGATCTCCCTGCCTCCCCCCCAGAAATCTCACTCATGCCCCCTCAGTTGCAGAGGTGCTGAGGGGAGCAGAGCATGCCAGCATATCTAGGTCACGGATGTGAGCAGCTAATTGAGCTCCCTCATTAGCTGCCTCTGGCTCTGCATTGCACCTACGCGGGGCTGGGGCGTGCAAATCGGCCTCTGCCCTGACGAGGAGGGGATTTGGAAAGCCCTGAGTGGGAGGGAAAAGACAGAAGGGCCCATTATCCCAATGGGATCCGAGCAAGCTGAAAGGTGGGGAAGCTAATTTTGAGGTGGCAGGGTGTAGGTGGGGGGAAGGCAAAGCATTGTCAGGGGTGGACGGGCAGATGGGACAGGGGGGAGGGTTCCAGCATCCTCAAATCGCCCTCAGCTTAGGGCTTCCCTGCCCTTGGTAGAAAGGTTTTTCTGCTCCCAGCACTGCACTGGAAGCAGGGCTAAACTCCAGTTGCCTTCCCCCGTTAGCTCTGGTGCTGTGGAGCCTCCCACCTGGAACAGATGAGTGCTGGGATTGGGCTGCCCTGATAAAAGAGCAGGCAGGGCAGGCAGGACCTCTTCAAGGGGGCATCCCACCTTTTGGCTCTTTGCTGTGTCCACAGGGATGGCTGCAACCCAAGGCTCTGCATCTGCTGCTGCATGGGAGGAAGGTGAGTTGCCCCCTGTCTGGAGCACATGGCCCTGTGGATGGGCCAGGATTTTCCTCCATCTCCCTCCCAAATAACTTTTTCTCCTTCAGCTCTGCCTGGGGGCACCAGCCTCAGGCGTGAGCACAGACCTGTGCCCTTTCTGACTGAGCTGCTCATCACCTGCGTGTTAAACCAAACTGTGTGGCCATCAGACCTTTTCTTGCTCTCCTTTTGATGCTGGGTTTTTTTGTGGTTGGATCTCAGATTGTGGCCCTGGGCTGAATTGAGCCCTGCTGTAATGTCACTGTAATCCTCAAGTTCATGCAATTGTGGAATCATGGAAAGGTTTGGGTTGGAAGGGAACTTAAAGCCCATGCAGTCCCAC
>NW_010235132.1:12676-24130 GCF_000690775.1 Eurypyga helias
CCGGCCAGCCCTAGGAGAAGCAGCTGGCTGGCAGGACCAGCAATGCTCTCCCATGGGCAGGGAGTTATGCCCCAGTAGCTGCCTGCCCCAGCCCAGTCCCCCCCCAGTTGCACAACTGCTCTGCGATGCAGACCTTGGGGGGGCTCATATCCACACCCCAGCATCACGGTGGGGATGCCCCTGCAGGAGTGAGAGCAGGACCCTCCTGGCTTTTTGAGGTGTCACCTTGTGCCTATGCCAGCCCCCAAGCTGGTGGCAGTAAGATGCTGCTGAAAGGACCCTGGAAGTGCTAGCAGAGGGCTGTGCTGCTGGAGGCCAGTGGTGCCTGTACCGTGCTCTGTGCCTCGTGAATGGCCCTAGGACCAGCGTACTAGGGTGACTGGTCAGCAACAGCACGGTGCTGGGTATGTAATTGGTGTCACTGTGAGCAGCTGAGGCCAGTGCTTTTAAGATGAGTAATTTACATCAGCCTAATTTTGAAAATCAGGCTCTTAATGTCTTGCCAAGCTCATTTGCAGGACAGCCCTGTCACAGTTGGAGCTGCTGTGCCAATATCCAGGCAGCTGGGATGCCCACATGTCCCTGGCCCCGTGCCTGCCAGAGGTGGACAGAGCACGACTGCCTGTCCCTCTGCCCCCAAAGAGGGCTTTGCTGCCGTGCCCTGTGCAGGAGGGGAAGGGAAAGGTGTGCCCCCATTAGCACCCAGGCAGCTGGTAGGGCTGAGCCCAAGGCAGAAGGGATAGAGGACACTGAAGTCCTTGACACAGGGAGGGCTCTTGGGTGCAAGGGCAGAGGAAAGCAAGAGGCTTTGGGACAGCATCCTTTTAATTAGCCTGTGTTTACTTTTGTTCATGATTTTGGTATCTTGGTAGTTGTAGGGTGAGGAGAGAGGATTCAGAAAAAATACTTGAGCCTTTCTGTGCTCGAGTGAGCTCCAGGTGTGCCAAAAGCCCAGCCACCTACGCACCGGCTCTGCCAGGGTCTCCTGCAAGATTGACTTGTTATTAAGGCTTTTTTTTGCCAGCCAGAGGAGCTGTGTAAGTGTCCTGGGGTGAGGGTGGCTTTGACCGCCGATGTGGAGGCCAAGCGCAGCTGTGGCCTTCGGTGACAGTGTCTCTCATGAGCTAGCAGGCTGCTTTGGTCACTGCAAACTTGGTGTCCTGCTGGCAAGTGGCCAGTGGTGTAAATCAGTATGGGCTCACTGCAGGCAGCGTCTCATCCAAGTCACGCTGATTTGGTGGGGATGGGACACAGTTGTGTGCGTGGGGCTTGTTTTGGCTGCAGGGCTGGAGGAGAGCTGTAATCCCCTGGTCTGGCTGCAGAGGCTCCTCTCCGAGCTCCACCACCTGGGCATTCTTCTTCCAAGGGCAGGGAGTGACAGGACAAGGGGTTTAAACTGAAACAGGGAGATGGGACATCAGGAAGGAATTCTTCACGGAGAGGGTGGGGAGGCAGTGGGACAGGTTCCCAGAGAAGCTGTGGATGCCCCATCCCTGGGAGTGTCCAAGGCCAGACTGGATGAGGCTTGGGGGTGGAAGGTGTCTGCCCATGGCGGGGGGTGGTTGGACTTGAAGGTCCCTTCCCACCCAAACCATTCCATGATTCTAGGATTCCTGCTTGCTGCTGCATGCCTGAACTTGAATTTGAGCTGCTGTCACACAGGCAGAAAAGGAGCTGGCAAGGAGGGAGGGGGCTGTGTGTGCTGCTGGCAAACCCCTCATTGCCCTGATCTACTGGGACAAGATGTATTGATGACTTCTGCCCCCTGACAGGACCACCGTGATAGGACAAGCTGGAGAGCAGCCAGCCTGGGGACAGCCCGTGGCATGCGAGTGATGCTGATATATCTCCTTGGCTTGTCTAAGCATCTGTTTGTTTGTGTGGGTTTATCTCAACAGCAGCCGTGGCAGTTTGGCACGCAATATGGTCGCTGCTGATATGTGCAGCTTCTTAGAACGTAGCTCCAAGATGTAGCTGCCTACACAGCCAGCTGAACGGTCTGGGCAAGCGGCTCCGAGCTGGCACTCACACCTCTCCTCGGCTTCTCTCTTCCCTGCTACTGGCCCTGCTAATCCATGGTGGCCCAGAACCCACAGGAAAGCCAGGTGGCATGTCCTGCATCTCACCAGTGGTGCATCCTCTCTCCGCTGAGCATCAGCAGCCTTGAACAATCCGAGGATGTCTTCGGTCGTGCTGTAGCTCCTGGTGCAGCCGCGGTTCCATGCGGTGGGGATGTGGAGGGGCTCTGTGGCTGGAGCTGTGCGGTGCCGAGGCAGATAGAGCAAATTCTTCCTCCTCAGCTTGGCAGCAGGAGTGGAGTGATCCTGTGAAGCGGCTGATCTCAGGACTCCCTGCAAGCAGTACGCGCACAGATGTAGGTTCCCTGGGAACGAGTGCCTGGCGATGGCCCCATGTGGGTGCCCACTGAACTGTTGAGATGTGCAGCTCCTCGTGGACCTTCCACAGTGATTCCGAGTCCAGGAGGTGCTTGTGACAGTAGTCGGGATGGCAGAGTCACGATTGCTGCCTCCGGAGCCCTCCCTTGCTTCACAAGTTCCTCTGTTTTACACCCTGAGGCTGCGGTGGGTGCGAGAGCTGCTGGGGAGGTGGTGATGGGGGGCAGCCCGTGGGGAGCAGAGGTTTCCCAAACCCACAGCTCCAGCTGTTAGACCTCACACCCCTCAAATCCCAGCACAGAGCCGCTCTGCTCGGCATGACACAGCGGTGCGTGTCTCAGTTTGAGCTCTGCCGCCTTTGCTGCCAAGGATTTTTCCCCCACCCCCCTTTTCAGCTCTTTCCTTCAGAGGCTTGTTTACGGCCATCAGGATTTGACAGGCTCTTGGCACCCCCTTCCCACCCCCAGCAAATGACATGGTAGCAGAAACTCCCGCTTCCCTTTGCCCTGTCACTGCGGTTTGAGACCTGTCGGGAGGGCTGTCTGTGCAGGGAAATCAAGTTGGAGACTTTGAGAGCCAGAAAAGACCTGGCACCGGGATGACAGCAGCAGAAAGCCAAAAGGCTCAGATGGTTTTAAATGTCAGGGAGAGGTGTAAATGTATCTTGGAGACAGCGTGTCCAGGAGCGATGGTATTTTACAGACAGCCTGATCTCCAGAGCCAGCATCCCCATGGCTTTCTGCTCTCTCCGAGCTGTGACTTTGCCCGGTCACTGTCCTGGGGACTGCTGTTGCGTGGCAGTGCTGTGACTTGCCCGTGGGACATCCCGGCCCAGGAGCGCAGGGATGGTGCTGGTGTCTGTGGCCTCTGGTGAAGAGGAGCGGGATGAAGAGCTGGCAGGGGTGGGGGGGAGAGCTCTTGATGAGCTGAAGCGCAAGTGCATCTTGTCTCCTGATGCTTGTGTGACCTTTTTATTGTGAGATGATCTATCCTGACATTTGGAAGCGGAAGGAAAGGGGGAAGTGGTCATCTTCTCGCTTTTGCTGCTGTGTATCTGCCTGCTCTCCTCTGCCACCCCCCCAAAAAAAGAGTTTGAAGCCTCCAAGAGTCAGCAAGTTCTCCGTGCCAGCCATCTGTCCCATTTCCCCTAGCAACCATTTGTCCTTTTCTCCTTCATTAAGTATCTGAAGCAGATCCTGACTGTCAGACCCTCTTTCGTTTCCCTTTTTGCTTGCATTTGGCTCTCTGGATCATCCCTCTTGCCTGTCACTATTGCACAGACTCCTTACCTAGGAACACGATGCCCTCCCACGCACGGGACACGTCCACGTCGCAGTTTTGACAGGCTCTGTGCTCACGTTCTGGGCGGGCTGTGGTTTCTCTGCATGCCTGCTGGCTATTTCTTTCCAGCCTGAGCTTTTCCAGTTCCTCCTCTTTTGCTCTCATCCTGATCCATGTGCTGCCTCCTCAGCCCACATCATGTTTTTGGGGCTGTGCAGGGGTTGGAGCTATTTGGCTGCAGCACATCTGGGCTCTGACCTGCTGGGCTGCCGGTTGCAGGTTGAAGATTAAATAGTAATTCTGGGGGAGGAGGCTTTTGGGATTTGGATCCGGGGCTGTGGTGTGTGTTAATTTGACGGCTGCTGTTTTGGCTGATGATGTGGGTACTGAACTAGTAATTTCTAGAACAAAATAGCTGAAATTACAGCAGCTGAAGGGAATGTGCAGGGCTGGGGCTCAGGGTGGTCCCAGCACCCCATTTCCCAGCACCTGCACACCCATCTCTGCTCTGGGCATGGCCAACACAGCTGAGCAATTGCATTTCCAGCGCTGCCTGTTCGGACTCACCTTTCCTTGTGTGGCTTCTGCTCCCTAGCACGAGCCTGCAGAGGAATCCAGCACCCCTGGAGATGTAGCACATCTGCTGAAGAGCCAAGTTGCTTCACCCTTGTTGCTGAAGGTGCTCGAGGCAGGATGAGCCTGGGTTTTGCTGCTCTTCTCCCATCAGAACTGGGTTCCAAGTGGTGAGGGCAGCTGCTGGAGACCACCTGGATGTAATACCTCATCTAGGCTGTGTTGGGCTTCTGGGGCAAGGATAAGGCTGTTATGGTGCACCACAACCCCCGAAACTGCTGTGCATCTCTGTGGCACAGCTGGGCTCTGCCAGTGGGGTCCTGGAGGAGAGACCCAGGGGAGATGGGCTGCCCTCTGCAAATCCAAGACTATCTTGGAGACTCAGGGCACCGCGGTGACATCTCGGTTGCTGCTTTAAGTACTAAACAACCTGTGTTTGAGGGAGGGTGTGATGCTCTGCTGTGTTTCATGGGCTTTGTACAAAAGGGAGCTGCTGCCTGCAAGGGAAAACTGAGGGCTTCTCCATAGGATAATTATCCCAGGGTACTGGTCTTTGTAGCAACCTCTGCTTTGCTCCCAGGACCCTCTCCCATCTGCCTGGTGGGCTGTGATCCCAATGCTTCCCTGCACTCCTCTGTGGAGGAGTTGTGCTGTAGCCAGTGCTGCAGGGAGGATTAGGATCCCAATGGGAAGTGCAGCCTCCAGGCAGGAGCAGAGCCTTCCCCTCTGGCAGTTCAGAGCTGGGCTGAAGCCAAGTGGGTTAGGAAGGTCTTTGAGGTCCTAGAGAAGGGAGGGATGGCTCTGCAGCCTGGTGTGAGGAGTGGGAAAGGAGCCAGGAGCAGAGCCAGAGAGGAATCCTTAATGTGAAACCTTCTGGTTCAGTACAACTGCCTCAGGCCTGCTAAGAATTGCCTCCAGAAGCGAGTGCAGGTTCCGGAGCGAGCAGAGGAGCGGAGGCACTTGACCTAATGAAATTATCCAAGTGTCCTGGCTCTGGCTTTTTAATTGCATCTGACTGATGTCCAAAGCCACGGCAAACGGAGATGGGTGGCGTCCTTCATGTAGCATCTCCATCCTCTGCGCAGTGCTCACATCCAGCAGCGGTATTCACAGCCCCCCTTGCTTCCTAGAGATCCTTGGAGGCTGCAGGTGCTGTTTTGGGGAGGAAGAGGCAGACTCTGTGCTCTCTATGACTGCTTCTCTCTAGCGCTGACAGCCACAACACAGCTGAACCGTAAACTTTCCTATCCTGCCGCCGTGATTCCCGTCACAGGAGGTTAGCAAGCTACTGATGGTCGGGAAGCAGCTCGTTCCTGGTCAGCCCGTGGGGTAAATTCTCATGGTTTGATATCTCGGTCAGCTTTCCTCTGTTGGGGAGCTGTGTTAATGCCACCTGACCAAACCCTGGGAAAAGGCCAGCTCGCCTGCTTGTGGGGGTGAATGCATCCCACATCCCTGTTTAAAATCCTGATTCATTTTCTGGGCTAAAGCTCTCCTTCCAAAAGAGGGTTTAGCAAGGAGGATGGAGCCAAGGGCATTTGAAAGGTGGGCGGTGAGGAAAAATAAGAGTATGTGGGAATGTGGGGGGCGGGGAGGGAGGGTCAAGCAGATGAAGAAAATGACATGTTATTGCACCTGAATTAGGCAGTGTTGCGATGAGGCTGGGGCCTCTGCTAGGCTGCCAGCACTGCAAACACAACATCATGAGTCAGGTCCCAGAGTGGGGAGCTTGTGGGTTTGCATTTTTCTCCCCTCTGAGCCTTTAGGGCTCGTTTCTATGCTGCCTTTCCCCCCACTCGACTGCTAAGCCATGAGGCTTTACCAAGGTGAAACAGCAAACTTCAGCGCACGGCTCACCGAGAACCAGGGGTTTGTCCAAGAGGGAGCGTGCGGCAGAGCTGGGGGATGATGGCAAATGTACGGAGGGCCCAGAGCACTGCTTTAATCGCTCGGATGGAGAGGCCACCTGCAGCTGCTGGGCAGGGAAAGGCCCTGAGCTTTGCTTAAACAGCCTCGGCAGCAGCGAGAGAACTCCAGTGGAATGTTATTTAATGTTCCTCTTCAGTGGAGATGGCTATTTACCAGTGAGAAATTTCTGGGCTGAAGAGTCACAGCTTGGGTAATGCTGGATAATGTCCTTGGGAGGGGGGCAGCGGGATTTATAGTGAGTCTTTGAGGCTTGGCTTCCATAGTTAGATCTGGCACAAATTTAGAAAAGCAGCTGGAGGATGAGTTTGTGCTTGGAATCATTAGCAGCAAGGGCTGTGCTGAATTACCAAATGCAATGTGGGGAGAGAAATCATTTCTAGGCTTTAAGGCCGGTAAAATAAGTACCTGTGCACGCATATGTATTTACTGTATGCCAAAAAGTGAACCCTCAGCATTGTAAAGGCACGTCGTGCCCCGGCTCCCTGCGTGGGAGATGGCCTGTTGGAGATTTGTGGTTGGAAAGGTGGTCTCATCTGCTGAAGCAGAGCTTGGAAACCTCATGGCTGGGCAAAAGGGCTCACCAGTCTGTGCTGGTGTGAAAGGGATGTGCCCAAGAGAAGGAGCTGCTACACTGGTTGGGACTGTGCCAGCAGCGCCTTGCTTGCCTGCAGTGAGAACTAGGTGCTGCTCCACACCTTGGTAGTGGTCTGTCTCTTCGTGGGCATGGCAGAGGTTTGCCACTGCTCAGTAGAAAGTCCCTGCCCTGCTTTTGGGTGGCATTTCAGCTCCCGGAGCAGTCTGTAAACCCCAGCGTGTCAGCCTAAGAGCCTGACTTTGTGCCTTCAACTTGTCCATGGGTTAGACTGGCTGAGACTGGTCTCATCCCTGAAATGAGCTTCAGCTTACAGTAGGAATTAACTTGTTTTAGGGATGCAGGCACACAGTGTGGGACAGGAGTGACTCCAGCTACCTGGGCTGTTCTTAGACCAGCCTCTTACCTTTCAAAAGGTATGACTGGGGGGGCAAGGCACCCAGCTTGCACTGAGTGGGAGTTTGTGTTTGTCCCCACACACCTCTCCTGGGGTGCCCCAACAGCAGTACCCATAGAGTATTTGAACATGGAGCATCCCTGTTTTGACTCATGCAACTCCCTGGGCCTTGACATTGGTATTTGTCCTGGCTAGCTTAGCTGTAAGTATGCCTAGAAAATGCTAACGAGCCATCTAATTAACAGGGGGGAAGGTTGGGTGCAGAGTCCTGAACATGGTGCAGGGAGATGGGAGTGACTATGTGGCACAGCAGCGTGGTACCAGGGCATGTCTTGGTGCCGGGAGGAACCGCCGAAGGCTCTGACCCAGCTTGGGGGAGTTTTGCAAATATGTTGAGGATGGGAGAAGCACCTTCATTAGGGCAGTAATCTTTTAATTAAGATTTGAGTAATGCTGTTTATCTGCAGTGCTGCAGCAACTGGTCCTGCCATGGGTCAGTCCTCACCTTGAGAGCTTTACCGGGCCAGTGCAGGGGACGGGAAAGTGAGGAAGAAGAGCGAGGCTGCTCTGGGAAGTGGTGACTTTGTGTGTTGGGATTACAGCTGCTTCTGTGGGCATCAAGGCAGAGCAGGTTTCTGGGGAGATCTGATGATGGATAATGATGGACCTGGGTAAGCTGGTGTGTGGGAGCTTCTCCTGAGCCAAGCAGGATCAGCCTGAAGGCACTAGTTTAGAAACACTTTGGTACAGAGGCTGCTGGCTCTGGCTAATTGCAGGCAGGAGTCACGCTGGGTAGGGAAGGAGAGCTGACAGGCTGGGGAGGCAGAGCTACCGCGGGCGCTGGAAGTAAACACAGGCGCATTATGCTTGATGCGGTGGAAACAGGGGGCAGGGATCCCTCTGGTTTTGGCTTTTAAAAGTGCTTCCCAAATTCTGGCTGTATCTGGCATCGACATCATCTGAAGGAAACTCAGTGTGGCATTTCCATGATTTGGTGGTACTTTTCTGTGGAAATATAGTTGGTTGACATTCCCGAGACAGTGAGAGTGGGTGGGTGAGGTACTGGGGTGTTTTCCTCTGAAGGGAATACTGGGGAGATGTTCATCTCTTGGTGATGGCCTGTCCCCAGGTTCGCCCTGGTTTGGTGTTTTGCAGGGCTTGGACAGGAGACAGAAGGTGGCTGGGTAGCCTGGATGACTGAACCACTGTCGAGGAGGCTGCAGTGGTCTCAGAAGATCCCATGTAAGCTTGTTAATATTTTTTCCTGTGATTTTATGGTAATCCTCATGGAGGGGTTCAGGGAAACTGCCAGGGTTGGGATTGAGGAGGAGAGGGACTCGTTACCATGGGAGTAACAAACTGTCTGTCTCTGACTGGGAGGCAAGCAGGAGCAGGATTTAAGAGCAGAGCGATTGGATGTGCTGTGCTTGGGGGTGGTGGTAACTAAAACAAACTGAATAATAATAATAACAATAAAAAACTTCCCATGAACACAGCTATTTTTGGTAGCTGATGGCTCCCGGGTTTGTACATTTCAGAGCCTTGTTACTTTTTTCTGATTTCCTGGAGAGGGGTTTGTTTTCCTTTTTGGTTTAGGAGAATGTGATCCTTAACTCCAGAATCCCACTGGCTTTCTTCAGAACATCAAGATTAGCAGAGCTGGATGGGTTCTCCATTGACTGCGTCATTCTATACACTGCTGGCATGTTGGAGATCTCCGAAGCTCTGCTGAGGATGCTCACGTTGGTCTGGACTTCTCATTTGTCCTGGAGAGCTGATAAGGGTGATTCCAAGGCCAGCTCTGTGCCACACCTGTCTGGGTGGTTGAGGTATGACACGCTCCAGCTTAAAACACCACCACAGAATGCCCTCTGCCCTCGTGTTCCTGGGTCATTCTTCAGCTGAGCTTGGCTGAGGAATTATCCAGGGGTGTGTAGGGATGGTGAAGGCCGACAGTTTATTAAGCCAGTGCTGCTGCTGAAGGTTTTATTGTGAAACCGATGCTGTGTCAGGGCAGGTGATGTCCTGATGGAGAGGCGATAAAGCAGGCTGTGTAAATGCACCCTGACAGACGTGTATCTGAGCTATCTGCTGTGAGAATCCAGCTGATATATGTATCGTTGGTGCTGTAACTCTGCTCTCCTACATCCCTCCGAAGATGTAAGGCTTGTCACTGATGCGTGTACTTCTCCGCGCCGTCGCCCTGGGCACTCAAAGCCAAACTCTTCCCCAGGTTGGGAAACATCAAGTTAATGTTCTTTCTACAGAGGATGTAGGTAGGGACTGGGTTCAGGAGGGATAAAACTGTTCGTTGGGGCTTCGTGAACATTGCATCTCTTGTGATGCACAACCATTAATGTCTTAATCAAGCAGCTTTTTTTTTTTCTGGCACATAGTTATTACTAGAGGGGTTGGAATTAGATTATTTTTAAGGTCCCTTCTAACCTAAACCATTCTGTTACCCTGAGTGCTTGGCTACCCACCGCTGCACGCAGTGATAGAGGGCAGAGAAGGGGCATACAAGGGGTAACGGGTTTAAATTGAAAACAGGGAGGTTGAGATTAGATATCAGGAAGAAATTCTTCACAGAGAGGGTGGTGAGGCATTGGAACAGGTTGCCCAGAGATGATGTGGATGCCCCATCCCTGGATGTCTTCAAGGCCAGGCTGGATGTGGCTTTGAGCAACCTGGTCTAGCGCAAGGTGTCCCTGCCCATGGCAGGGGGGTTGGAACTGGATGATCTTTAAGGTCCCTTCCAACCCAAACCATTCTGTGATTCTATATGATTCTATGATTTCTCAGGGATGTTCAGTCCTTCCCTTAACACTTGAGGGAGCGTTAAGGAAATGGGCGTACACAAAACGAAGTCCAAATTGGTTTGTAAATTGTGTCTGAAAGAACTGCCGATAGCTGTGATGTACTCTGTCGCTGTGCTATAAATACGGTCTGGCCTTGCTAAGCAGCAGCTCTTTTGTGGAGCAGAGTTAGATATGGACAGCTGGGGCTGCTCGCACGCAGAAAGCCTGAGCTGTATGAGACTAATTGCCTGTGATGACTTGTGTATGTTAATTGGCAGATCTGGGCTGGTATGTACTCTATACCACCACTCGAATTGAAAGTCTTGAACAGCAGCTGATTGTATTTTCATTAATAAACTAGTCACTTATAGCTTTCCTGAGATTCTTGCTTCTGTCTGCTCTAGGTTTTGGTGCTTCCCGGAGTGTCTGCCCACCGGATTGGCACCGCTCTGCTGAGAACGGTTTGTGCTGAAGGAAGCCCTTGGAAGCGCCACATGCGGGATAAAATGATTTGTCTAAATACTATATTTGGCACCAGCTTTTCATCTAAACCAGAACCACTTTACACCTGTCTGGCAAGATAAAGGGACTTAAAATGATTTTATGCCTGAGTGGTATACAAAGACCTCAGCATAAATGAATACCAGGGCTTCAAAGCTTTTTTGCTGAATGTTTTTCTACCACCTATAGCACTGTCAGGTTATTTTATTTTCAAGGTACGGTGATATCACTGAGCAGACCATTTGAAAGCTGTTCTACTTGCTTTAAGGACGAACGGACAGACGGGTATATGCTGCTATCCCCCGCTGGATAAGCTTAGTTGGTTTCTGGGGCATGTATTCCTACCCACAGGAGACTCTTTTTTGCTACTTTTCTAGTCTTTGCAATAAGAGCATCCAAATGATGTCCCTTGGCTGATATGTCGGTACTTGTTGAGGTCACTGCCGTGGCCGACCTGGGCTACCGTTGTCCTTCCTGCCACCCAAATGCCATAACCGGGGGAAGGTTGTCATGGCAAGTCCATCCTCACGAG
This sequence comes from Eurypyga helias, assembly GCF_000690775.1. NCBI lineage: Eukaryota > Metazoa > Chordata > Aves > Eurypygiformes > Eurypygidae > Eurypyga > Eurypyga helias. Next base: position 23,676 of record NW_010235132.1, read on the forward strand.
GGTTTTGTCGGAACGCATATGCACGAGCAGGAGGCGACTGCGCTCGGGTTGCCCGGGAGCGGCAGCCGCCTGGGCCACGTGGAGCTTGTAAGCGGCTATAGGCAGCAAAATCCTGATTTCCATTTCAGTCACGTTATAGTTGGAAGCCTTTTGATTAACAGGAGATTAAATTGCCAGCGATAGCGAACCGTCGCTGTGGAGAGCAGTGTGCCCGGTGGGCAGCGGCCCTGCCGGGCTGTGGCAGAGCAGGGGCCTGGCCTGGGGAGGGTCCGTGCTGGGGGGTGTTTTCTCAGGGAAGGGATGTTGGGAGAGCCAGGTATGCCTGGCATCCCCCTGAAAGGCAGCTCTGGGGCTGTCCTGAAAGCAGTGGATGGTGTTGATGAGGCAATAAAGCCGCTCGATGGCCGGAGCGGGATTAGGAGGGCCGTGGCTGGCAGGGGTGGGATGCACCCCTG
>NW_010235133.1:0-5615 GCF_000690775.1 Eurypyga helias
CCTGGCTGAACCCAGCACAATCCCAGAGATGTCCACTTCCTTAACAGAAATGCAAAGCAGAAAGCAAAGACAGACGTAAGAGAGATGGCAGGGCTGGGAGATTTACAGAGACTAGACAGCTAAAACCCAGGGGACTGCATTAAGTGCGGTTGACCTGTGATGGATATACTCAACCCTTAACCAAACTAGCAATTTTGGTACAGGCTCCAAAGAAGGTAAAGGCCCGAGCCATAGCTGGACCAAGAACTCCTCTAGTTCCAATCTCTCCTCTGAAAACCCACAAAGGAGCCAAGTGACACAGTAAGCATCAACACACATGAGCTTGGAACATCGATCATGCAATAACACAGGAACAATGTGTGGCTTTTCCAAGGCTCATTTATCAAGGAACAAAGAATGTTATGAGTACAAGGAGTCTTATGAATATTTTTCCCATCACATGTAATTTGACTACGAAGCAACCACTTTATCCCATAAAAATTACTGCCTGTGCGAGAGCCTTCTTTGAGCTCTCCCTGCTAGGCAGCACAGCTACATGGGGGTGATCTTCCCCTGAGCTGAGACGCCTCTCAAGGTTGCTCCTCCAGGCAGAGAGGTCTTTTACCAACTGCACATCTTTGGTAAGCAACCGGTATCATACACAACCTCGTAGCAGGAGAACTTTTATTTCGTCTTGGTAACTTCTATTTGTGACTTGATAACTCAGATTTTGTCTTGGTAACTTTGGATCATCACTCAAATGACTGCTGTACAGTAACAGAGTGAGCCTTGCCACTGAACTTCATTCAAGTCACACTTTTACAACATCATATTAAACCCACTTTTGCTAAGACCTTTGACAGTGGTTCTTTAAGCGATCTGAATCACCCCTTTGCAACAGAACCAGAATAGAAAATACAGACGAGTAGAGGAAGGTTGTACAAGTGTTGTTTTAAATGGAGAAGGATAACTACTGAAGGATACTACATGGGCATGACAGACACTGAGGGAGTACTTGAAAAATAGATATTAACAAAAACTAAAAGTCAAAAGAAAGAAGCGTGTTTCAGAAGATTTATCAAAATGGTTTTCTAAACTTTAATGGAAAATCTAGAAGACACATTGATGAATGAAGAAGAAGACATGTAAGGAATGAAAGAGGAAGAGATGTCAGTCCCTGGCTTCAAGCAAAGACAGGGAGTGGGAAGAAATTATTCTTTGAGCTCTGCCAAACTTGGGCAACTCTGGCCAGTGCTTTAAAATCTGAGCCCAGCTGTCAGCTCCTCAACCTGTAAGGAGACACCCAGGTTGGCAGCATGACAGGACATAGGTCACCCCCTCCACTGAAGTCATACACCGCTCAAAAATCTTTAAATTGTATTGAAATAGTTCCTTTTCACAAAGAGTTGTTACATTAGCCTTTTGTGTGGTAGATACAGTAACAATATTGTCTTCTACAAAATAAATGTCAGGATTATTTCAGGGACCTAAGAGACACCAAAACACTATGTCAAATTTAGGAAAGATCCTTGAAATTAAGAATGTGAGACTATCTCAGTTATGCAAGGACCTAACCAGGGAGTGCCTGGAGCTGGCAATTACTTAAATGAGTGAAAAGATTTATCAAAGTGAGCAAAATAATGCACAATTTTAGCTAGATTAGAGACTAAGCCCTTTATTTCACTACCTCTTTACAAAACCCCACTGGCTATGAAATGCAAAAAGCAGCTGAGTTAGAAAGCCCAAGTTAAGAAATCACAGCTGCTGGAGAGTTATCTTCATTTGTGAATGTGAAGTTCCAACAAATATGAGCTCTGGATTAAAAAACCAAAACCAAAACCAAACCAAAACAAACCCCAAACAGCAAACCCAACAGAACAAAGAAGAAAGAGTGAAAACTGAGGAACAGGAAGGCAATCACTATGTTTCTGCAATGGTTATGTGCTTAACCTCAGTCTACAGTGATCCATTAGATCTTGGACAACTTAGGGAGGTTGGACACAACTATACCTGGGGACTAAAAAAAAAAATATCTAATCAGCACCAGAGTACTACAGACAGCAGAGAACTAGTTTTCAGAAGAGTGAGAAAAACCCATTTATTGCTCAAACCTATTGTTGTAAAATCCTGGTTCACTTGCTCAGCAATTCAGTCCAAAGTCAGACAGGCCCCTTCTCACACAATTAAATCATGGTGAATTTCTTCCTATGATTTACTTATTCCCTCTGCTGTTGTTTAGTTTATTTATAGACTGTCATGAGACTAAAATATATGTTGCCAGTATGCTCCTGCTAACAGCTTGTTTTACTGAATCACATTTTCCTGTTTGCTGTAATGTGAAGATATCATTCCTAATAATGTTGGCACCTTTCTCTTCCTTGCCCAGTACAAGCTGCAGGTGTAGGAAGGCTTCAATGATAGCGCTGTGATGGTACCTGAAAAGAAGTAGTGCAGCTGAAAGAGTGGCTGGAAAGCTGCCCAGTGGCTGGAAAGCATCCCAGCCTGCATCAGGAACAGTGTGGCCAGCAGTACTAGGGAAGAGATTGTCCCTCTGTACTGGGCACTGGTGAGGCCACACCCCGAATCCTGTTTTAGTTTTGGGCCCCTCACTACAAGAAGGATATTGAGGTGCTGGAGCATGACCAGAGAAGGGCAACGGAGCTGGGGAAGGGTCTGGAGCACAAGTCCTGTGAGAAGCAGCTGAGGGAACTGGGGTTGTTTAGCCTGGAGAAGAGGAGGCTCAGGGGAGACCTTATTGCTCTGTACAGCTACCTGAAAGGAGGTGGCAGAGAAGTGGGGGTTTATCTCTTCTCCCAGATGAGAAGTGATAGCATGAGAGGAAATGGCCTCAAGTTGTCCCAGGGGAGGTTTAGATTGGTTATTAGGAAAAACTTCTTCAGTGCAAGTGCAAGTGGAACAGGCTGCCCAGGGAGGTGGTTGACTCACCGTCCCCGGAGGTATTTAAAAGATGTGTAGATGTGGTGCTCAGGGACACTGTTTAGTGGTGGGCTTGGCAGTGTCACCTTAACATCTGGAGCTGATGCTCTTAAAGCTCTTTTCCAAAGAGTTCCTAAAGCTCTTTTCCAACTTAAACGATTCTATGGTCTTATGGACACAGACTGACACTGAATTCTGTAATTGAAATGATTTAGCCAAGCATGAATCTTCTGCTGTTTCCACTGTCCTTGGCATGATGAGAATTTTTGCACTTATTATTATAGACTTTAAAGCTATTAGTTCTTTTTTTTAAACCTATCGCAAAATGCATGTTTGCCACCAAAAAAAAAAAAACCAACAAAAAAACCACTAACAAAAAAAAACGAAGAACACATATTTGCACTAGCAATGACCAACTTACAATAACACCAACACTCACTAATCCAAACAGTAATATAGTGCCAAAGTTCAGATTAATAAGACCCTGTCCTTTCTTTTGGTTTCTCCATGACCTTGCAAACACAGAACAGTACTATGGAGACATACATACTGTACACCTATGGTTTCACCCACAAGCCTTGAGTGAAATTCCAGCTTACTTGTATAGCGGACATCTGGGCATATCCTCTCCAACTGAAGCTAGGAAATTCCTGAGGATCATAGCCAAAGCGAATTTCCTTTCCCTCGACAGTAGTACCATCTTCAATCTCAAACTTCATGTGGTGCAGATCAGGGAAGAAATAGTTTTTTTCAGGCCTTTTAAGGAAAAAGAAAAAAAACAAAAAAAAACAAAACAAAGAATTACCAGTCGCTGTATGGTCTACATCTCAGAGCATAATGCAGTGGAAGGGAGGTGACCTTCCACTGGAGATGACTGAGGAATCCTGATAGCAGCTAATGAATTCAATATAGCTGGTAAGATGGATTTAATGAGAGTTCTTTTTCCAGAAGCTTCTACAGCTGTATGTTTTCCCATATAACTCTTGATAGATACATAGATACATATGTGATACTATTGAAAAACAGCTATTGGTTATTTAAGGAAACAAGCTTAAAAATCATATTAAAATAAAGAATAAAATCAAAATTTTATGCCCAGAAAAATATAAATAACTACCACAATCGACCAGCTTATTTATCAACAAATCCCGATCTCACGTGAAAGGATAGCAAGGGATCGATGGGCAGTTTGAAAAGAACTATGCTGAAGCACGAGCTATCAGAAGCTACAGGCAGACTCACTCCTGACAGGCTGTCCCCACGATGTGCGCCCTGCACTGGCAGCCACCCGAGGGCTCGGCACATGCTGGGCTGAGGGATCCTCCAACATCACAGCGGCAGCCTGGCAGGCAAAGAGAAGAAGCCACATATCCCAACAGAAAAAAAGGTGATAAAAGTTATCAGAAAACACACCTCGCTTCTACTAATTAAACACCATTATGAACTCAATTTCCACCTTCCAAGGGAGCCCTTCAGACTCCCCTCCTACCAGACTTTCAAACACATGTTAACATGTAATAAAGCATAAGCTGCAATTATTTCTGGCTCCCCATGTTTGTGGTTGTTTTCTTCACTTCCCCTTGGAATGTGAGAAAAACCACTTTGGAAAAAAAAAAAATCACAAGTAATAAGCCATGCCACATTACCACATGGTGGACTACAGTTCTGCAGGGCAGCCATTCAAATGTTTTTCAATGCCAAGTCAGAATTTCTACAGCAATATCAGGATACATAATTATTTAAAAAAACAAACAAAAAAACCCCCAACCAACCAAACCAAACAAACTCTACCCCAAAAAAACCCTAACCTACAAAAAGTGTATGATGTTCGTTTTTCAGAGGCTGGTACCACAACATTTAATTTATCTTACAAAAATTGCACATAGCAAGATATGTGTTTATGTAATAGCATGTGCATATGTTTAAGCAATACTGGATAACGATACTGATTGACTTTCTCCAGGAGAAAGGAATTGCAGCACAAACTAAAGGACACCCCGAGTAACAAGGTATACTTCATCATATTAAAAACAACTATGTCTAGGCTAAACATACATTTACATCCTAGTGTAAAAGCATCCTGTTTTCTGAGACATGTTGAAAATCCATAATCTCACTGAAATCAAGGTTAATTAAATCCTAAATTAATCAACACCTTTGCAAAGCCAGATTGCTGTCATTGGCTCCTTCATTTGCACGTTAGGCATGGAAGCTTTGTTTGATACAGTAGCCATTATTTTTAACGTTGCACATACTAAACGATGGTAAAGAGTACTTCAGCACTGTCAACCCTGGACAGCTGTAAAGCACACTGAACTCTGTGAAAATGCTTTCAATAATTTCAACAAATCCCAAACTTGGGGAGCAAGGAGGAAAGGGAACTGTCAAAGTAGCCCTGACATTCCTCAAATCACATGGCAGAGAAAGTATCCTGAAGAAGGAGCACTTTCTCCACATCACAGATACATCTGGCTCTGCTTCAGAACACACAGAGACATGAGCTAAAGCAATACAGGAAAATACCTGCAAAATAATCAAGCTGGCATCTGCTGTAACTTTCAAAGTTTTTATTGCAGCAGCAGACCTTAGAAAACGGCTAAGTGGAACAGTCATAGAATCACAGAATGGTTTGGGTTGGAAGGGACCTTAAAGACCATCCAGTTCCAACCCCCCTGCCATGGGCAGGGACACCTTCCACC
>NW_010235133.1:6460-14591 GCF_000690775.1 Eurypyga helias
CTTTAAGGTCCCTTCCAACCCAAACCATTCTATGATTCTATGATTCTATAACAGCTTCAGCAGCTCATAGTGTGATCTCACCGCCGGCTTTGACAGAGAAGCCTCAGACACGTGGTGGTAAATGAGGCACCTGGGAAAGTGAGGTGAAGGATAAGGGACTCTAGGAGTTCCTCACCTTGTCTCAAGTAAGAGAGCCACAATATGGCTGGGAGCTATCATGCTAACATCTGCCTTGCTCCTTCTCCCTTTGGAAGGCAAAGGAGGCATTACTCAGCTCACAGGCAATTAATAGGAGTGTAAAATGCTGTGCATGTGAGTGATTCAACAAATACAGCCACATTTTCAGAATACAACCTAAGGAGTTCTAAAGACTTTTGTGTTACATGCAAGTGTGTTACTAGAGATGTCCCTTATTCCTTTTACCTTGGCAGCCAAAATAATTCTTGTTTTCAAGAGCATAATAACCAGCTTCACAAGTGTCACAGGAGTCTCCACAAACATTAGATTTGCAGTAACAGTGCCCGTTTTCCTGTGAAGAAGACAATTTCAAAAGTATTACAGCACCTTTTTTAGAATTTTAATTTTTCAGTACTTCAAATTCCCTCTAATTCTAAAGAGGAAAAATGTTCTAATCTCAATAAAAATAATGAAACTTCATTTATCATCTTCCATGAACAGAAAATACAGAAGCTCAAGACAATTAAAAATTTTCAGAACTTTTACAAATCCCTAGGATGTATAAAACTTCTGTATAAAAGTGGTTCTTTGCTGTGTGAAACCACGCACTTCATGTGCAAAAGCAATAATCAGTACTAAACTGTCTATCTAACCAAATGTTACAACAATTTATCTTCACAAAAATAAATTTAATTAATGTATTTCTTTTAATTTCACTTTACCTGCTGACATTCTCCGACTCCACTTAGTGTTCCACTCACATCACACTGGCACGCTGCACAGATGAAAAAGAGACAATCTGCATTTAGTCTTTCCAAGTTGCTTTTCAGGAAAAAAAAAAAACAATCCACACCCTGAATCTGCAATTTTGTGTCATAATGCCATAAAGGTGCATGTTATTCTTGATGGTTCAGGATAGCAGACAGATACTGACACAAGGTGAGATGAAAAAGCAAAGTAGAAGGAATGAGGCCTTCTGTGCATGTGCCATTTACTGGTGTGTTTTATGGTGCTGTAACTTGTGTTTAGCAGAAACAGTCTTGAGCTTGGTTTTACAATTGAAACATCCTTTCTTAGAAACATCCAGACAATTAATGCAAAACAGTGTCTTCCAGACTGACTGGCACCTTCTCTTCTGCAGTGCTACTTTGGGACTAGTGCAACTCTTCATATGAGATACAAATGAAGCAAATATTGCAGGAAAGAGCTGTGCTGACCTAGAGGTTTGGTGAAACCCAGTATTGACTCTGTGGCTGAAGGCACAGAAGATGAATTACATGAAAGATTCAGTAATTAATCTTTGAGGAGACGTTTAGACTGTATACTATTTAGAAACTGAGAGGCAAGGAGGGAATTATATTGGAATTGGCTCTAAGGCTATTCATCCTATCTAGGTGGCTGTTGTGGTAGAACCTGTTGGAAAGAAAATAGTTGGGGAGAAAAAAAAAAGTCTTTAAATATTTTTTTATCTTTAATTTTTTTAATCTTTAAAATCATTATTATCTGCCTGAAAAACACACAGTTGCCATTAGCAAACACTGAAGATTGCAAATAGATCAGTATTATATAGACATAAACCATAACACCTTTTTCACTCCTCTACAAGCTAGGAGATAATAATAAATGAAAAAGTGCCTTTTTCTTAAAACAAGGAGTCAAATTCTGGTTTCAGAGTTAATGGCAGAAGTCTCATCTCACTCCAGTAAAACTGCCATAAGGCCATATGAAGTACATGTCATTGTAACTCGGAGCACACCGTGGTCCAGCACTAGCAAACACTCATTAAATTGTAATTGCTAAAAGTAACTGCTGGGATCATGAGTAATTTGGTGTTATAATTAAGTAGCACGAAAAACACACTGTTAACAAGAGTTGTCAAAGTCCTTGAGCACCGAAGTCGGCAACAGCAAATAAAGATGACTTTCAAAAGAATTTAACACATGCCATGAGCCAAAGAAATATGTCATGAAGCCGTACCTGTACATCCCTCAGGGTTTTCTTTGGCCAGGTTCCAGTACAACGGTTTGCATTTACTACAGGTAAGACCTTCAACATGCTGAAGACATTGACAATAGCCCTAATGACAGAAAGGAGTTAATACAGGTTCATCTGTTTCCTAAAAAACATACTGCTTTTTAGTACTAAGAAACAACTAATATTTTTAACAGTTCAGGCAAATGCATGGAAACTCTGGCTGATTCAGATTTTTCTGTCTCATACTATCAGCACAGGATTGTTCCACCCTGAGCAGTTTTTTCCGTAAGTAATTTATACTGTGTCCCAATGGATGACCTTTGCAATTCTTCTATAGCCTTATTAGAACTGCTCTAAATATTACCTGTTTTATAAAAAGTTTAAAACACACATTTCCTTAAAAATAATAATTAATTTTCATATTTATGCCTTCCTTTGTCAGTGGAGGACACAAATAACTCTGTACATGAGCCTACATAGATACTTCTTCCATCTGTCAGACCTACCGTCTAGTTTTTCTTTGCTACACATTTAGTAATGACTGTGATTTCTGGTAATATGCTACTATTAATAACCATCAGTGTATTAATAACAATAATAGTGGAATAGCAACAGTTACAAAGAGATAATTTTTTTCAAGAACAATTAGATGCTGAAATGGCCCATGGCAACCCAAAACCAGAAGGTCTTACTATTAACATGCATTGTTAGTTGCAATGGTAGAATACTTACAGAATGAGAACCAATGCTACCTGAAGGGTCACAGTCACTGTTCACACCTTTATGAAATTAAAAAAAGAAACTAATTGAAAGATCTTTTGAAAACAGAGCTGTGGAATGCAGCAGTGCAGAAGTACAATGTAGCAGGTGTGACTTTGAGAGGGCTTTTTAATATGGTTACCTTGGAGGGACTCGAATGCTTTAAACTTCAAGACCAGCAGAAGCCTTTATTAATTATTTTTCAAATGTGAATTTAGCCTGGTTTAGCCTGTTTGGTTTGGTATGTCAAGTAGTTACTTGGGAAAACATAGCACTAACCTACAGAACTGAGAGATGTTTTCTTAAAGTTCCTGTGCCATCATCTAAAAAAGGTTTTAATCTTAAAGCTCGTGTCATGAAATAACATGCAGAATGACAAATAAGCTCATCTAATATGTGCTCCTGGTACATCCCTCCCTCCCCTTCCCCCTTCCCATGCTTCAGGGGCTTTCCATAAAACTTTGCATGCAGCAGACTGCCCTGGAGAACCCTGCAATAAAAACGGGGAGATCCGAATCACAACAGAAGATTTTCCCTCAGAAGCGTTACTTTTGCAGTGGGGGAAGCTGGCGGCCGCAGAAAGACATCGGTCGCACCGTTGCCCCGCGACGCCCGGCCGACACTGGCACTGCCCCACCGTCGGCTCACACGTGCTGTGCTGGGAACCGTCAGGAGAGCACTGACAAGCTGCATGACATGAAACACAGACAGTGGTGGAAGGGCTCACACCCAGCAACAACTTCCCAAAACTTTAGTACTGTAGAGGTTTTCAATACCACTTGTCTAGAGTATTATTAATTTTTCTTTTCAATAAATAGCTCACAAGCTTCTCCTATGAACCTCTTTGGAACCTCTGAGTTTGAGGTGACCTGTACCATCATGACACTGTTTTCTTCCTCTGCTCTTGAGAGAAACAAGTAGGATTATCTTTAACCATAATAAATCTCTCTTCCTCAACTCCTTTGTCCCATCCTAAGAGCAGGCTTGGTTTTGGCTTCTGCTTTCTTGATCTTATGGTTAGAGAAAGCACAAAGCAAGTTCTGCAACTAGGCCTGCATTTAAAAATATGATGGCAGATTACAGAATATAAAATTGTATGCCCATCACACCTTTAGATCTGAGGTCAGATGAGGCCAGAAGCAATCTCTGAAATACACCATGCAACAGTCTTGCTGTTTCAGATTCCTTACGCAAGGTCTCAGTTGTGCAGTGACTTACACACACAGGCTAAATAACAATAATGCCACAAAAAAAGAACAATGCTGCTATAGCCCAGGGGCCTAATCTTGGCTCAGCTAAACGTGAAATGGCTAATGATGATTATTTTAGTAAAGTAGTAGCCAGTCTCCTAAAGAGAGAACAAACCTGTCAGATTATTTTTTGCTGTGGTTGTGGTGATAACAAACAGCAGAATTCTGAGGATACATTCCTTCTTTAGCACTATTAATATTTTGATTTCTAGGAAAGAGAATTCCTGTTCATGATGATCAAGTAGTCTTCTAATTTTAATGACAGAGCCTGCAGATTTCCCTCTGCTTGATGTGAAAAACCTATACAGACATTCTGGGCCTGACCAACTGATCCACATGGGCAGGAAAATTTGTTGATATGATGGAAGATTTGCATAGTCAAGGCCTTCTAGACTAGGATTTATGGTGCAATGCTGACATATGTCAAGAGCACACACTAATGAACTTACTTAAAAATTTACAGGACAGTGTATCAGCTATTAGAAGTCCAAACAAGTTGAAACACAACTTATGTTCTTTGAGTGAGCCAGAACCCATAAAGGTAAATGCTCATTGCCCAGACTAAGGTTTAGATTTCCTATTTTAAAAGAAAGATTACCACTGCACCAAGACCAAACATTGCCATGCTCACATTAATCCAACTAGCACTGGCACAGCTATGATGTGCCAGGGAGGACTACCAGAGTGTGTGCCTGCCAGGAAGGCTGGCCTCTGCCTGGATCTTCAGTGTTATTTTTGCCAGCTTTGGATGGAACAAAACTATCATGATCACAGAGGTAGTTTTAGATGGAAATATATTTGAGAAAATGTATTTTCTTCTGTATTGCAGAAATCAGAAGGGAAACCGCAGTAAAAGGAGGGAAATCAGAAGAGAAACCCCAGTAAAAGGGGGGGAAGGCTTTTACTCACGCAAGCAGCTGGGATAGCTGTAGTAACCTGGAGCACACTGGTCACATCTAAGTCCAGCGTAGTTACTATGGCACAGACACTGACCTCTAGGACCACATGTATTCTCCACTGAGCCAACAGCATCACAGTTACATTCTGCATAGGGGAAAAAAAAGCCAAAAACACTATCCTGACAGATACATGTCTAAACTATTGGTTATTTTAACCAGAATTTGCCAAAAAAGTTACCTTTGTATGTAAAGCAACTATGAAGAAACCAGACAAACCATAATTTTACCACCAAAAATAAACCACCTGAAACAGATGCTTAATTGCCTCCTCAACCACTGGTAATCAGGTTCTAACTGCAATTCTATAATGGACAGTGTAGACTTAGTCTGATGCCTTGAAAAACACTTGTATAAGGGAACCACCCTACTATGGAAAGAACATCACATGAGAGAAGTTGTTAACATCTTTAAAAAATAACCTCTGCGGAACAGCACCCACAAAGCTAGGCTAGGTCTAACGGCTGACAAGAAGCTTACTAGCAATGATGCACAAACACAAGTTCATGATGCACAAATAAATGGTGCACAAGGTAAAAACTGCTGACATCTTAATTCTACAAGCTAGCAAGCAGTGTGTTAGAGGAATCTGCATGTAATACACAAGGCACTTGTCAGACTATAACAGGAGCTATGGCCAGACTATAAAAACAAGCTTCTCTTGGAGTTACCTCTATTTTAGGCTAACAGCTCTATCACAGGTAAGTTATTTTATTGAAACAATGTTGGAAGTTACGCAGGGTCACATTTCACACCACGTGAATGGGGGCCCATCTGGGAATCCCAGCTGCCCCAGATACAAGCCAAAGTGATATAGTTAATCACTTGGATTTTATGACTGACAGAAATGTAGAGCAAACACTGTCTTCCTGTTCCAAGTTCATGTTCCCGGTTCCCCCTTTCAGTTCCTCTTTCTGTTGCAGCCAAGAACATCTGACTTTGTGGTGTTTACTTCAAAGACGCCTGGAAAGGCGCAGGCCTTGCTAGGAAGTTAGCGTAAGAGAAATATAAATACTGCAGCTTCCAAAAACATCACTTAAACTAGAGTCCAACGCCAGCTGAACATTATATTGCATTCTCTCCTCATTTTAATAACACCGATTTGTTCAAAGGCTTTATTTCAATATCACTGCTATTGAATACAGTTTCTCTTGAGTTCAACAAGGCAAGATCAGAGAGATCAGGTCTAGCTGCAGCAGACAAAAGGTTATAGATCTACCTCCTCTTTCTGAAGACGACAACTCCAAACAGCAGTAGCAGGCCAGGCTTTCCAACACAGTTTGCAGCATGCTGCATTAGTTTAAGTTTAAAACCATGGCAGCTTATTTTTAACAGAACAAGCTGTGAACTGAGCTGTGAACTGCAGAAGTTCCAAGTAAGCCCACTGACCATGTTTACAACTATTTTTGTCTGCCTTCTACAATTTGTTTTCACATGCTCTTTTAAAGCTTTTATGTCTCTTTTCAGCTTTTGCTGTTAGAAGTTCAAACATATTCAATATGGGCTTGATTTGCAGTAAGACTGCTACCTGATTCAGTTCTAAGGAAAAAAAAATGGTTAGAGTATTTTAAAACCACCGAACAGCGTGTACCAATGAAGAATCCCGATTTTATGTTTTTCATTAAAAAATGTTAATCTACTCCAGACCACGAAATATGGTCATGTGGTATTTCTTCATTCTACCCATTGTGTTTGGTAAGACAACATAATATATCTTTGCAAGGGCATAAAGGATTGTGCTGTCTATTCATAGGATATAAACAAGTACGTAAGCCCAAAAGGAAGAGGAGTGCTATAGCCAACAACCAAAACTAAAAGAGAGAAGAAAGTAAATCAATGTTCTATATAAAACTTGCTAAGCTGAACAGGAAAGTACATCCCAGAAATCAGCAATATCCTATAGCCTTTCTCACTGTAAAATTCGGTAAGGATTAAGGGCCATTCTCTCACTTACTGCAAAGGCACACAAAACCTAGGGCCAGATAGGCTTCATGGATTCCTCATAGACACACAAAACCATTACAAACTAGATGATCTTTAAGGTCCATTCCAAGCCAAACCATTCTATGATTCTATGATATTCAAGGCTATACTTCACTGGTTCTGATCAATTTTCCACTCTTCTAAAAGGCAGGCTAGTCCTTGGTGGCAGGTACACAGGTTAAACCCTATGGAAATCATTCATGTTTCGTGATTACATGAACAGAGGTTGACTCTGTGTTTAGAGTATGATCTTAAAATGAGTAAGAAATCACTGTGAAGGGCCAAAATGGGAGCTTCTCATTTTCAGATTTACAGAACACACATTTCACAGGGTACCAAAGAACCTCTGCTAAAGCAGATTAGTGCTTCACAGCTCCACTATGCCAGGTCCTTAGCAGTCAAGCATGCTCTGTTGCTGTAGGTGTCCATGTGAAAACAGCTTTCAAACCCTTTGGTTATTAGAAAGACAGCTGTGCTGGCTGAGGCTGAAACTATCTGACCATGCAGGGGGGGAAAAAAAAAGAAAGCCTGGGAGAAAACAGACTACATAATTTTTCCCTACTATGGAAACATGCCCGGGATTAATGCTTGGGAAGTGAGAATGTATTAGGATGTCACTGTAGACTACAAGAGTCCCTTGCCCACTTACTGACAGGACAAGAGGTAAGGGGTTTAAACAGAAAATGAGTAGATTTAGATTATCTTAGATATCATGAAAAAGTTCCTCACGGAGAGGGTGGTGAGGCACTGGAATAGGTTGCCCAGAGAAGCTGTGGATGCCCCATCCATGGATGTCTTCAAGTCCAGGCTGGATGAGGCTTTGAGCAACCTGGTCTAGTAGAAGGTGTCCCTGCCCATGGCAGGGGGGTTGGAACTAGATGATCTTTAAGGTCCCTTCCAACCCAAACCATTCTATGATTCTATGATTCTACTGCTGTGAACACTGCAAATATGGCACACAAATCACTCTGCCTGTTCAGGGGCCTGTTTGGTGCTGTACATGTGATCGGCAGCCTTACCTTGACAAGCAGG
>NW_010235133.1:14623-25558 GCF_000690775.1 Eurypyga helias
ACTGAATTCCAGCGACCCCAGAGCGACAAAGACACCTCCCGAGAAAATCGCAGATTTCCGGTTGGGTACCCTCCCAGTCACATTCGCACACTGCAAATAAGAAAAGTCATTTCAGAGGCAGCCTTTGCACAGACTTTATTATTTTATCTTTCTTCAAATAATTAAAAAGCAAAACAAAACCAACAAAACCCCCAAAAAAACAACCAACAAAAAAGTAACTTCCCGATGCTCAACAGGACTGAAATCTTTCCATCAGATTTATTTTGATTCATAACAGCTTTTTTTGCCCACAACAGTAATAATTCATCACTGAGGAAGACAATTAATGAAAGAGCAAAAGAATCTGACTCAAACTAATAACCGGGTTCAATATCAGTGTTGCAGTACTACACTTATCCTGTCCCCACACAGAGTCTGATTTATTGGTGCCAAGTGGTATGCCAGCTATTGAAAGTAGTTCCATCCTTTTTTAAGACTAAAATTAAATGATTTATGGTTTTGATTCACACTCTCAGGTGGAATGGGTTATTATAATGAATAAAAATGAAGTACAGAGATGGTTAATAAAGTTTTAAACCAGTCAGCTTTCTAGTATTCATTAAAAAGGACAGCTTGGTGCATCAAAGTGAGGTTACAAACTCAGATTAAACACATTCTGGTTTTTTTAAAAAGAAGATAAATAACAGAAATGTTCCCATAGGTATTCTAAATTTCATCAGTGTTACTAAATCCAATCCCAAACTAGAGTCTGACAGCTCCATTACACAGTAGACAGCAGTCAAGGAAATAGGGGCATTTTTAGACAGAAACCTCCCCCTTGTTTGACTTCTGTAAGTTTTAGGAGAGCCCCTTATGAACACACCTCTGTGGCAAAACTTCATCCCTCAGTATAAAACCCGAGTTTGTATTTCGGATACGCTTGCCAAAAGGGAACGTTTGGCTTACCCTGGCAGAAAGGGTAATGAAAATACCCAGCTGTACAGGTATCACAGGAAAACCCCCCAAATCCAGTTCGACATCTGCACTGTCCTGTATGTCCATCGCAGTCGCCACCCAGAGCTCCTGCACCATGACACTGGCACGCTGAAGAGCACATTTACAAAGAAAAGAGTGGTGGCATTACAACCTTAAAGTTCCTATTTTGCTTGGAAGGCAGCAGCTGGCATTCGCAGTGGAGCACAGGCTCCAAATATCAAAGAAACTACAACACTTACGCAGACACTGGGGGCCAAAATACCCTGGTTTGCAGCTACCTTCTAGTTACAACAGGAAAGGAAAAGAAAGAAAGGAACAATATTAGTGCATACAATCATGCAACTCCTCGGATATTTGCAGAGAAAAACAGGTCAGTGCTTAGCAATGATAACGCTTGAACTGACTACACTATTTGTATGAGCCTAATACACAAATCTCATTTTTAAAAACAATAATCTGTAATCGTGCTTAGTCTGCCAGCACAGATTTACAACTTCTACAGGCACAGAAGCTTCTTCTTAGAGGCCTTTGTTATGCCTTCAGACTAGGATGCTACTCACTGAAAATGTAAATAGCTCAAGATCTGTTTTCTCTTATTTATATTTATTCAGTTTTCTTCAGAGTTTTCTTTCTTCTTCCTCTTAAAAATACGTGAGAGAAGGGGATATGCGACACAGCATACCCACAGGCCTACCAGGGCAATTATTTTGGATGCTGTAAGAAGGAGGTAAGTGGTACAGGAGACTGAAGTTTTACGGGCTGCGATGGGAAGTGCAGACACTTGCAAGAAAACAATTGGAACTTGTAAACACATACATGGATTTGTACTGTCTGCTTATAGCGAAGTCTCTGTTACATTCACAGAAGAAAACACTTTTTCATTTGCCAACATAAACTCCAGCTCTATTAAAGCTAAGGGAAGATTTTAGGATATGAAAAAACATTTAGAGGTTTTTTAAAGTTATTAATCCTGAAGTGCGTTATAAATATGCATGTGATTAAGTGCAAGCTGTGATGATGTCTCTGTTCTGCAGTATAATAATATATGCTAAAGAATATAAGCCCACCGAGGGAATCATTGTATGGATTTCAGGCAGCTTTACAGTGGGCTAAATAAGAAATACATAGCTCTCTCAGAAATCAAAGTTCTTCACTGCCAAGGGCAATGTGCAATTTGCCAGGTGCAAGAGGGCAGTCCAAAAGCAGAGGCCAGTTAGCTTTAAGATATTTATACTGCAAAGCAGCTGACAAGTTGCACATGTCAGAAAGTCTTGATGAATCTGCTCATGAGAGCACCCAACAAGATGGCCAGCCTCTTCTGCAGATGTTTGCCGGCGGCTGGGGAAATTTACTTTGATCCATAACTCTTTCTGAAACTAGCTCACTAAACAGTTCAGTAGGGACATGACAATATGATGGACTTCTGGCAAGAACAAAGACCCTCTGAAAGATAAATAGCAACAGTGGCAAAATTGCTACACACATCTCCATGAAAGAGCAGGCACCACTGAAACTGAAAAATTGTGACATGGGGGAAAGTGGTGAAATGGGTGGGGGTGAAACATGAAGAACTTGCCTATTATGTCACCAGCCATAGCATCTCTTGGATTTGGAGAAGTAAAAGGATATACAGGAACACCTTTAAAACAAAAGAAACAATGAAGTGTATTTGAAACACACAGTTATTTCATTAAAAATCATGACGAACCATGAAGTCATCTCCTGTCAGCACAGAGAAGATGATATTCACATGACTCCAGTATCCAACTTCACCTTAGTTTCCTTTCAGTTAGGAACAGGATGAGAAACATTTTTTCAGGGATGTTTTCAAACATCGCTTCTTGAAAGAACAGTGTGAAAGGCCAGGCACCATTTGGAAATGCTACCGGGTTGTTTCTCACTCCCTACCTTTTCGTACAGAAGGCTTTCTCATGCTATAAAGTGTTATGAGGGCTACCTAGGCAGCTCCAGATTTTTTCACACACCCTGCTTCCAGCTGAAGGTCCACCTCCTGCCATGTGCCATTATCACTCTCCACATGAACTGCCAGAATTCATGGCCTGTGTGTTACCTCTTGGGAGCTTTTGACTTGAGAATCCTCCAGATTAAGAATAGGAAAGACACCCCAATCAAACTTTCCTCCATTAAGATGGGATCCAAAGTCGACATCCTACAAGCATCAGTAGGACTTGGATCAAGGACTACCTGAGCTGAACTTACTTAAAAATGTTGGATTACAAACAAGAGGATAAACAAGATGTGATCATCTACAGTGCATCACACAGGGAGGGTTTATTCTATCACAGCCATTGAATTCTACTGCGTCCAGCTGTGGAACCCACAACATCAGAAGGATATAGACCGGTTGGAACGAGTCCAGAGGAGGCCACGAAGATGGAGAAAGAAGGCTCTGCAGAGACCTTAATCATAGAATCATAGAATGGTTTGGGTTGGAAGGGACCTTAAAGATCATCTAGTTCCGGGGGGAGACACCCCTTCCACTAGCCCAGGTTGCTCAAAGCCACATCCAGTGGCAGCCTTCCAGTACCTCAAGCAGGCTACAAGGAGGCGAGGGGAGGGGGAGGGACACATTTTACAAGGGCCTGTAGTGATAGGACAAGGGGGAATGGGGTTAAATTGAAAGAGGGGAGGGTTAGATTGGATAACAGGAAGAAATTCTTCACAGAGAGGGTGGGGAGGCACTGGAACAGGCTGCCCAGAGAAGCTGTGGATGCCCCATCCCTGGCTGTCTTCAAGGCCAGGCTGGATGAGGCTTTGAGCAACCTGGTCTAGTGGAAGGTGTCCCTGCCCGTGGCAGGGGGGGTGGAACTAGATGGTCTTTAAGGTCCCTTCCAACCCAAACCATTTTATGATTCCGATTCTGGGGCAAGAGTTGAATTCATAGAATGTCACCTGTTTTATCAGCTGTCAGAAACACGCTTCTCCTGAGGGCGCAAAACTCTCCCACCCACGCACTTTCAGAATCTGATGATGGAATCACAAGCTTTTACGCAGCAAACGCAACCCTAATGTTGCTTTTTTCCTCAATTATTTTATATATAAATTTGTTTATGGGGAAAGTATTTAATTTGCTGAATTCCCAACACTTAATTTTAATCTCTTCATTGTAAAGAAAAGAAATGTAATTTTCAACTAATCAATAGTGTTAGCATTCTGCTACCATTTTCAATGAGCAGAAACACCATTTATGCCACATGATTTTTCTAATATGTTTATATTCTCTGGATTTACAATTGCTTTTCCTTCAGCAGCTTCTTAAGCATCTGAAGCAAACTGGAACCCTTCCTTTGACCACATATCTGCACCTACCTGCAGTCCAGCAAAAGTAAGAAAGCATGGCTGAGAGCCTTTGCTCTGGCAGGAGGACCTTTCCAACATCACATGGGTGCTATTTTAGAATTATTTTTAATTATTTTAGAATCTACTGACAGCCCATAAGCTTTGTTTATGAGGGATGCGATTCCAAATCCTAGGAGGTTCCAAATCAAGCAGAAGACATAACCATTTTCTCCCCTCTCTCACTACAGTCATGTTCCACTTTCTAGTCCAAGGCATCTTCAGGCCTAAAGACCCTAAGACATGTTTAAACAATTTGTCCAGAGCTTCAGGACTGGAGTTCATCAGTTACTGACAGATAAGTAAGTGGTGTTGACAAAGATGTCTTTACTGAACTCAGAATTGTAAGAATGCAGCAAATCTACTTGATTTTCAAGTAAGCATCCTTTTGTAAAATAAACCAGATTCTCTTCAGTTATTATGGCAACTGATTTATCAGGATGAATAAACAGGATGAATAAAACAAGTGAAGCTGGAAAGCCATGTGTTTTAACCAAGTCAAGTGTCACAAAAGGAGCTAATTCTTTAATGCACATTTAAAATACTGGAAAAGAAGCATTTTTATTTGTATACTTACGGACACAAAACGGATAATCATAGAATCCATCAGCACAGCGTTCACAGTTTTCTCCCTGGAAATTTGGCTTACAGAAGCAGTGGCCAGACCCTTCCTCACAGCCCTCTGCATGCTCCGAGTTACAGCTGCAGGCTAAGTAAGTATCAGCAATTAGGCTCTTTTTGGAAAACAATTTGCCTTTTAAAGCAGTGCGCAGTGGCCTTATAACAGTATTTCATTTGCAGCTGTGAATGCGTCATTATTTAAAGAATTAAAATTTGCATACTGTTACATATTTTCCAAGTGCTCTGTGTCACCAATTAATATTTGTGATATCCCTTAGAAGTAAGACCTATATTATTTGGTTTTGGTTTGGTGGGTTTTTTTGGTTGTTTTGTTCTGTTTTGTTTTTAATTCAGAAAGCTGCATGTTATCACCCCACAGCACTGCAGCAACTATCTTTTCTGTGGCTTCTGCTCATGTCTCGCCACGGCCTAAGCTAAGCACCGCGCTCCATCCACCTTCACTTACGCACCACGTGCGGCACACCACAGCTCTCTTGACTTCCTGTTCATTTCAATACCCAAACACAACAAACTTGCTTCCTCTGACTTGTCACAAGGCTCCTTCAGCCTGTTTGTAATTCAACCCTTATCTCTGACCTATACTCAGCTCTTCTTTTTTCAATATCAGAAAGTATCCTACTGCATTATTTATTAGTCATTAGGTTCAGAATGGCATAAAATCAGAGTAGTGATCCTCATAACCTTTTGAGCTATAGAATAAAATTTCCAAGTGTCCAAGAGCCAAAGAATACTTCACAGGCACACCAGAGAGTTAAGAGAAGCAAGGCCGTGAGGCTAGGAGAGTGGCTTCCTAGAGGTCATGCCACCTCAGTGGGGGGGGTGTAGCAACACCTCAGGATTATATGGTCCTAACTCCTCCTCACCCTTTTCTAGCTTACTTCTTCCTAGCGTACCGCTGCTGGTCTGAAGCTTTAGGCTGACGACACATAAGTTCAGAAGGGTCTAAAAGGGTCGAAAGCAACAGAGAAAGTAATTTGCAGTTGTTCTCCAACATCTTTTGGCCACTCTTTCATTTTTCCTCCCTAGAAGATGCATCCCATGTCCTGACTACAGCAAAAAACCCCAAACCACTACCATGAGAAGATGGTTAATAGAGAAGGACTTACGTATACAGCCATCAGGAGCTCCTGCTGGAACACCATAAGGCCGATAGTAACCTTTTGCACACCTCTCACAATTAATACCAGCTGTGTTATGCTGTGCAAAATAAAACACAGGGATAATATAACATTAAAAAGGGAACTTGGAAAAATTAAGACATCTTAGCATCCGTTACACTGTTTCTATGTACAACTACAACAGGATCAGCACAAGAAAAAAAATGGAATATGGCTGCAATAAAGACAGCATTCATCATTTGCTGTTCTTTAACCACCCGTTCTCTGCAGATTTCTGAATCATCGTACTCTCACATAAAGCAGCTGAATTTTATCTTTAAAGCATGATAAAAAGAGCTATATTAACAAAAAAAATCAAATCTAGGAAACAAAATTCTGTTTTTGTTATAAAATCACATGATATTTATCTCTTTTTACACTACTTTCTTATAACAACATGACCAGTGTTCAGGCGACTGCATCATTAATTTCCCCTTATACTATATATTACTTTTTGAATACTCTATGTCTAAGATCAGCAACATCTAAATAAACCAAAACCTGACCAGTCAGGTCAGCGCAAAACAGATCTTCCATTCGAAAAGCATGCCTCTCTATAAACATGTGTTTTAGGCACACTAAGTAACTTGAATGGCAGCAAAAACTTATAAATCCCCTGTGAACAGAGTCATAAGTGTATTTCAACTCCCCTGTGGTGGGAGCAGCAGGACCGAACAGCAGCGATGGCATTCACTAGTTGAGTAAATCACAGTCACAAGGCATTCTGGTGGGCTCCTAGTCTTGTGAGTGGGGAAGCAGAGGTAGGGGGAGGGGGGATTTTCCCTGGAGCAGCTGCCCCCAGCTCCCACTCACTGTTTAGTTCCTTCTTAGGGAGTGTTGCAATTCAGGGCTGTGAGCAGGGACCCAACATTAACGGCGTGGCGGTTCATGAGCAGGGCACCCGAGAACATTGCTGGGGCTGCTGCTCGCCATTGGCCCTCCCAGTTCGCATGGTACTTTTGGGTTCTGTTTCCAGCTCTGCCAGGAGCCTCCTCCAGCACCTGCAGATCTGAGCTACTGCTAGGAAAGGCTGACACTAGCTCGGCAAGGGTGATGTTCACGTTGCACCGCAGATGGAGACACAGTGGTTGGTGCGTCTTCTTCAGAGCCTACTGGTGCTAACTCCCGTGGCACATCAGAGACCCCTACCCCAGACAGAACTCCAGAAGGGGGGTGCCACTGGCCAGGTCTGGGGCTGCAGGGAATGCCTGGACCTCTCCCTGGGGCTTGGGGTGAATCTGATACTGTAGTAGGTGTCTATTACAGACCACCTGAATAAGAAGGCACATGAAGCTTTCTTTAGGCAGCTAGAGAAAGCTTTCTTACTCCCAGATGACTTGAACCACCTCAGTATCTGCCAGAAGGGAAATGCAGCTGGGTGCAAGCATTCCAAAAGTTATGTATCAAAGACAACTTCCAGATGCAGAGGTACCGGATCCAGTTAGGGGAGATGTTCTGTTCAAACTGACACCCACTAACAAGGCGGAACATGTGAAGGTTGAGGGCAGCCTTGTCTTGTGACCCTGAGACTGTGGATTTTAAGATCCTGAGACAAGTAAGCAAGACAAGTAACAGAATTACAGTGCTGGGCTTCCGAAAAGCAGATTCTGCCTTGTTCAGGACCTGCTTGTTAAGATCCTGTATGAAACTGCCCTGGAGGGGAAAGGGGACCAGGAGGACTAGATGATTCCTATGGACCACCTCCTTAGAACAAGAACAGTTCTTTCCAGTGTGCAGAAAGTCAGGCAACTATGGCAGAAGGCCAGCACAGATAAATACAGAGTCCCTGACTGATCTCAAACTCAAAAAGAAAGCACACAGAAGGGGGAAGCAGGGACAGGCCACTTGCTGGCAATATAAAGACACTGCCCAGCATGTAGGAGTGGAGTTAGGAAAGCCAAAGCTCAGCTGGAGGTCAAGTTAGCGAGGGAGGTGAAGTGAAAAAGGAAAGGTTTCTAGGAGTACATCAGCAGCAAAAGAAAAGCTAATGGGCGTAGGGGTCCATAGCTCAGCTGGAAAAAAGATCCAGTGAACATCTTAGAACACATGAAGGACAGGAAGGTGATTGGATATATTCAACATACATTTACTTAGGGCACAGTATGCCCGACCCACCTCATTGGTCTCTGTGGTAAGATGACAGGTGCTGCGGACAAGGGGCAGGGCAGAGCCACCAATGTGGTGAGGGACTGAAGCACACCACATCCAAGAAGAGGCTGAGACAGCTGGGTCTCTTCAACATTAAGGAGAGAAGGGAGAACTTATTGCTATCTACAACTACGTGATCAGAGGATGCAGAGCGGATGGAGCCAGACTCTTCTCAGAGGTGCACAGCAATAGGATAGGAGACAACAGGCACAGAGTGGAACATGGAAAATTCCAAACAGATATGAGGGAAAAAATATCATGAAGATGGTCAAACACTGAAACAGGATGCCATGAGTGATTGTGGAATCTCCACCCCTGGAAGTGTTTAAGGCTTGACTGAACAAGTCCCAGAAAAACCTGCTCTAATTAGACCTGCTCGGAGTAGGGGGTTATTCCAAACGGATATGAGGGAAAAAATATTATCATTAAGATGGTCAAACACTGAAACAGGATGCCATGAGTAGTTGTGGAATCTCCACCCCTGGAAGTGTTTAAGGCTTGACTGAACAAGTCCCAGAAAAACCTGCTCTAATTAGACCTGCTCGGAGTAGGGGGTTGGATGACATGATTTTCAGAGCTCCCTTGTTATCAGACTAAAGAAATTAAATCTATCTTTGTATGCAACATTTCAATTCTATCACTTCATCCTTCAGGCATCCATTCCTAACACTCATTTCCCTGATACAAAAAGAAAAAGTTAATTAAAATCCATGTATTTTACTCATGAAAAAAAGAAAAAGCTGTAATTAGATTTATGGTAAACTCATTTAAACCAGCATAACTTCCACAAAATTAGGTTACAAACAACTGATAGCAGTCATATGAACAGGACTCATAGATTTAGATTAGTTTTGCCCTTTTTGATCCTGGAGAGAAATGTTCATTCATGAACAGAGACCTGACAGGAAGGACCAACATGATAAATCTTACCAGACTGCATGAACAAAGTTCTGCACAGAAATGTCAATTGGAAGACAAAGAACATTTCTTCAACTTCTGCTAGGAAAAATAACTCTACTCTCTTCTGCCTACCTTTTGGACAATATCTGATTATATTATGGCAATAAGATGGAAAACATACCTTATAAATTTTACTGGATATTTCCCATTTTTTGTTGCTTAAATACAGCTATATTTTTTTTATGCACAGCATGGTAATACATAAATCGTGATGCGTAGGTTTCATAGAAACATAGGCTTGATGATAATTTTCCCTGTGAATTACATTTTAGTCAGCTGCTTTTCATCATACTTCAGATTACCTGACCACAAAAGGAAAAGAGACTTCCCAATAATCATGGCTGTATTTAACCCCGAAATCACTGAACCAATGAATAATTTTGGTTGCAAAGGAGCTCAGGTGGTTCAATCTCACTCAAAGTAGAGATAAATCCAAGATTAGATCAAATTGATCAGAGCCCTGTATGATCTTTCCTGATGGCAATTAGTCAGAGTAGAACACAAATTACTCAGGATGAGAGACATTCTTTCTCTTTCCAAGAACACATTATTCATTAACGACAGAGTAAACTCTCCAACTCCAAGTTTACATTTGTTGATTCAATCCTTCCAAGCCTCTAACGGGCTGGAGCACCTGGTGTGTAAGGAGAAACTGAGGGACTGGCTTTGGTTGGCTTGGAGAAGGGGTGTTCAAGGTGGGTAGGGGTGTCTAATGGCAGTTTTCTGCTGCTTAAGAAGGGTTTCTGGAAAAGAAAGAACCAATGCTCCTTAGACATTCACAGTGAAAGGAAAAAAGGCAACAGCCAAGAACTGAAATTAGGGAAATCCCTACTGAACAGTAATAAAATTCTCTTTACTGTGAGAGTGATTAAGTGCTGTAAAAAATTACCCAGAGTCTGGCTAATCTTCATCTTCGGAGATTTTCAGATCTCAACTAGGCATTTCTCGGTGCAACCTGATACAACTTTGCATCTAGGCTTGGTCTAATTAAAGCACTAGTCTAGATGACTTCAGAGGTCACTTCTACAATTCTGTGCTTATTTAATACATATAAACTTCCTTCTTGGTATAGCCTATGCCCTCCTTTACTCCTGCTGATGAGCACTCTTTTTTCCGCAGTAAGGAACCAGCTGGCCTGAGCTGGAATTTTATTTGGTTGATTTTACTTCCTTCTGTTAAAGGGTGGAAATGGCAGAGTTCGTAATAACAGGAAAGGGATTTTTTTGTAGTTGATTTAATTGTTGCATTGTGTGGCTTTATTTGAATCACACATGACTGAGCACAAATACAATTTATATGTGTCTTTTATACATTGACAAGCAATGTGGTACAATGTATATTAGTTTCAGATACCTTTTTTTCTCCTTTGAGTACAACTAACAACACCACAGAAATGGAGCTACCTAGACTGGTCAGCCTCCAGACTGTTGGTGTGAACACAGTCCCACTTCAGTAGCCCTTCTTCAAATGCCAGGTGTTTAAACTGACCAAAACAACCTCTTTACCTGGCAGTTAATGCAGACTCCTCCACCTTCATAACGCCCATGGATGTTTAAGCTTTCTCGACGCTGATCAATATCAGCATCATAGTAGCAATCAGTGGCATGTCCATGGCAATTGCAGGCTGAAAAAGTAATATTCCAAGTCAGCTTTCATTATTGTGCTGGAATTCAGTAATGTAGCAGAGGTGAAAAAG
>NW_010235134.1:0-327 GCF_000690775.1 Eurypyga helias
GAGATGGGCCCCCAGTGAAGTTCCCTTGCCAATTGGAGCCTCTAGAACTCTCTTGTTTTGTTTGCCAGGTGCTCTCGTGGTGGCCTGCGACTCTTCTTCATGCCCTGGGCATCTGTTGCTGGCACTACTGGTTTTGCCCCCTCTCCCCTTCCAACCTAGTTTAAAGCCCTCTCCAGGAGCCCAGTCAACTCACGGGCAAGAAACCTTTTTCCCTGTGAGACAGCCTCACGCCATCTGTCACCAGCAGGCCTGGTGCTGTATACACCTCCCCGTGACCACAAAACCCGGAATTCCACCATTGGCACCAGCCTATGAGCCACGTGTTGC
>NW_010235134.1:356-7882 GCF_000690775.1 Eurypyga helias
CCACTAAAGGGATTGAGGAAAACACTACCTGTGCTCCCGATCCTGCAGCCATTCGCCCCAGTGCCCTGAAATCCCTTTTGATCACTTTTGGATTTCTCTTCTCAACCTCATCACTGCCAACCTGCATGACCAGTAGTGGGTAATAATGCGAGGGCCGTACCAGACCACAGAGTTTCCTAGTGATGTCTCTAACATGGGTCCCAGGGAGGCAGCAGAATTCCCTGTGCGATGGGTCTGGTCTGGCATATTGGGACTATAGAAGTTTAAGGACAGCAGGATTTCTAACATACTCCTTTATGTAAACTGTAGGGCTTATCTGTATGAATATTTGCTTCTGGTCCGTAGTCCTTTTTATTTTTTCTTAATGTTGTAATCTTGAGTAAAAAAGCAAGTCTGATTGATTCAGCAGAGGTCAGGCCAGTGCTAAATGGATGTTACCTCACATTTCTGTTCTTACTGGGTACCCAGTATTTCATCAACCAAGGATTTAGTTCAGTCTCCTAACCACCGAGTGTCCCTGGTGTGCTGCAGAGTACCTGTGCTAACTTACACACCTCTCATCTCCCACAAATCCTCTTCAGGACTGCTGCTGTCTAGGACGGGTAATTATATCCTGCCTGGACAATGATCTTTGTCCCTAGATGTCTATTACCCTGCTTTACTGAAATACACCTCATTTACTTGCATGCAGCTTTCCAAATAATCCAGATCACTCAGCAGCTCCTCTCTTTTATAGTTTGCGACTTCCTCCTTCCCCATAAAAACTTTATCAGTAATGAATTTACATTGATATACTGGATTTAGCAAGATCTTACAGCAATCATTTCTTGGCCCCAGCCTTCTGGAACCTCTCCAGAAACAAATCAACTTCAGCAATTATTCCCACTTTGTAATTATACTTAAGAACCCAGCATTTAATCAGTTTTTAGTCTGTTTCATAAATGCTATTTTGATTTTGTATCCAATTTATTCACTGACATGTTATGTGATATCAAGGGTCTCTCAGACACAAGCGGTGTTGTAGACATGATGATCAAAACACCTGCTTTTTTTTTCCCCCCAGCTACATCAGTTGGTCCAGTAAAAGAGACTAGTTTTACCAGTCAAAACTACAACAATGTTCAAGATATAGTTCAACAATTCCAGTTCCTGAATGGGTTGCTGACTGCGTCTTTAAACAACCATTAAATTACTATGAGTATTTTACAACAAGTAGCTGGCATTCAATATGAGGTCAACAAAGAACTAACATTTACAGGAGCTGTTTCTTTCCCTGGGATCATACAGTATGGTACCATGCCGAAAGAGACCCCTATGTCAGAGGAAGTTGTAAGAACATTTCCTCACTGTGTAAGTCAGACGACTCCTAAGTACAAGATTTACGTTGCTTTCACTTTGATTGTTCATGCTAGCAGATGCACAAGCAGTAGTATTCTGAAGATGTGGAAACAGAATATTGCAATAATCAAATTTCTCATGTTACGAGTTGAAACACTCAAACATCTTTTTGCACAAGTCTGAGTCTCCCTTATTCCTATCTTTCTGAAGTTGTGAAGTGAGCATACAACCATGCTTTAAGTAAACTCTGCAGGAGGCTCAAACCCCTACATTTGGAGCAACAGAAATAGGACTAAAAAGCATGAAAAGAGATTTCAAAAGGAAAGAGTTGGATGCATGGTTAAAAAGCCCATGGTGGAAAGAAAGTGTAACAGTATTGACAATCTTGTTTAGAAGTTACTAGGATAGCGAGTGAACGGACCTATCTGAAGAAAAGCAAGAACTAGAGCCCTGTATTCTCTGCATATCAAGAACACCAGAGAACCTGTGTCATTTTGTGTGGATTATGAAAAGAGGAGAGTGAAACGCTATCAGGAACTGCCACAGCAGTTGAGCGGACCAACTCGCTGCTATGAGTTGGGCCACTTCAGCTACAGGATAAAAGTCACTTCAGAAAGATTCCAGAATAAGCACTCTAAAGGTACCTCTGTTTATCAGTCTGTCCGTGGATCATCTTATGACAGTGTATAACAGCAAACTTTAAACTGGCCTGTTTTGATACTGAGCAGCTTGGGTATGAGGAAAGCAAAGCAGAAACCACAATAAATGAGTTCAGAGAGAGCACAACTACTATTGCTCCACTTGGGACTGATTGCCAAATCAGCCATGACTGTCTTAAAGAGGGTGTTCATAAAACACATCTGGGCCGTTTGAGCACAATGGTGAAAAGATGGATACGTGAGTTGTCATAGCAAACTGATGAAGCCAAGCAAAACCAGTGTTTCTTTGCAGAGGTCCTAGATTAAAGAGCTTATCATACCATTATCTTAGATGATTTCAAGATAATTTTTCCTATTTAAAAACACTCACTTGAACATTTTCATTGCTACTATTGGATTATTTTATTACTGCAATAAATCTATTAAGAGTGGCAGTGTTATTTACAGGCACATGGCTCCTGATCTGCTATATACGTTAAAAGCTGTTAGTGAAGAGAGAGGGCTACAGTAGGCACAACTTCACATCCAAGATATGTGAACCCAGGAAGGTTGGCAGTGACCAGGCACAGGATTTAAGAACTAAAATATTTCATGCCATCACTGTGTGGGACTGCATGGATGTTTCAAGATTAAATGACATGAAGACTGGAAGCCTAATCCATGGTTTCTTGAAGCTCCAGGCAGAATTCTCTCAACACATGTTTAACTGTATAAGTGTTACACTGCCCAGTGTCAGAGCAAACAAGAACTGTATTTATAGTTTAGTGACACGATAACGCAAATGGTAAAGAAGAAGAGTATAAGAATTGGTTTTCAGAATCCATTGACCGCACACCAGCTGGGCCAAGCAAAGAGGATGGAGAAGGAAAGGTGTCATTTCTTCCTCAAGTAGTTTTGGTTTTCTTTTATTTATTACCCCCAGACATAAGGGACTACAGAGGGGCTGGTAAGCAACACGATGTCTGATGGACAGAAGGTGAAAACTGTTGATATTAACAGGGAAAAAAGTCTCCCATGCTTACTTCATGAGTTTACAGTCCAAATGGGTGGAGAGAAATAGCTTACATGTAAAATACAGGTTTGGAAGCCAGAAAAATAAGGCCCTTGAAAGAAGAGTGTGTTTAACTGAGCATTTGATTATGTTTAAGTTTAGGTTCATGCTGAAAGCCCCGTGGATTTCACTGGTACTACAGCATGTACGTGTCTATCTGCTAAATGGGAATATGATTACCCATGTGCTGAAGTTCTTTCATGAATCTGACTCTTAGTTGCTACTTCATACCCACACAGACAAATGTTCAGCTTAGGCAGCCATGGCAGAGCGGTACTAAAAGAAATTAAGATATGTGGTTCATTTATATTTAAAGGATAGGCTTATCACATTTACTAGGCTTGTTTGGGTTTTATGCTACTAAGCTCTTTGCTGAAGCCAGAGCTTGTCTGAAAAAGAGGTCTGTGCAAATAATATTAGAGAAGTAGAATTGCTCAGCAGTCAGTTTGGAGCAGATGGTCTCAGTGACATTTTAGAAGATAACAGCGGTTGAAATAAAGCTAAGAAGGACCTAGAAATACTAGTGTAAAAAAACCAAAAAACCAAACCAAAACCCAACAACAGCAACAGACTTAAGGAAAGAGGGTGAAAGAAAGTCAAGGTAAAAAGACATCTGTGAACCATGGGAATAAGTAGGCCAAAGGAAAATGGCTGGCTAGGCAGAGTTAGGGACAGAGATCAAGCATCAGAAGAAAGTCTGAAAACAGAACTCAAAAGGGAACATCAAAAGACCCAGCAAGATGATCTCCAAGAAATCCACCCACATGGGTGCTAAAATTTTAATGAATTACTAACAAATCTAACTGTTTTCCTCAGGAAGCTCCCAACTGTCCCAAATGAAATACAGAAAGGCTAAGAGAAGGCAAGGAAAGGAGCAGTAATTGCAGTTCATTCTATTTTCTGAGCCTTTGTAATTGTTCCTCTTTTGATAAAGAGAAATGGGTGACAACATACAAGTGTGGCACAGCGAAGAAGAAGCCCTTCAGCTTTGGTGGAGCACTAATAGTGAATGTTTGGTTGAAACGGAGCAAAACAACTTTCCAATAAAAATGCAGTTTATTGCAATAAGGAAAATAAAAATTTCTGGACCTGAAGGGGGCCTGCAGGGAAGCTGGGGGGGGACTTTTTACAAGGGCCTGGAGTGATAGGACAAGGGGTAACGGGTTTAAATTGAAAGTGAGGAGGTTTAGATTGGATATCAGGAAGCAGTTCTTCCCGGAGAGGGTGGTGAAGCACTGGAACAGGTTTCCCAGAGCAGCTGTGGATGCCCCATCCCTGGAAGTGTTCAAGGCCAGGCTGGATGAGGCTTTGAGCAACCTGGTCTAGCGGAAGGTGTCCCTGCCCATGGGAGGGGGGTTGGAACTAGATGGTCTTTAAGGTTCCTTCCAACCTAAACCGTTCTATGATTCCATGAAGACTTCCTTTTATAAATATCCTTTCAATGGAATTAACCAAAATTTGTGTATTCTCTATTTCATACTAAAGCCCATTGCAGCCCAGTTTTAACTTAAAAGCTATTTACCCCTGTTAAGGGTAATTTCCTTCAGGATCTCTGCATAGCTACCTTTAGACTGTCACATTCAGCTGTCTTATTCCCTAATGCACTGCCTAAAAACTTTTCCTTTGCAACCAGTGACCTTCTCACACTCCTGCTACAGAGGCACTGGAGCTGGGATGCTGCCATAAGATAAGAACTGGCGCACAAAGCTCAGAGGATGCTGTAGACTGTCTTCTGCAGATACCGGCTTGGGCATTGGGAGGGTCAGAGCATGCCACATTCTGACATGGTGGTACAGAGTGCAGCTGCCACCATTCACGAGCTCAACCCTCTGCCACCGATCACACCACAAAGAGCTGTTTGCTAGAGGCCACAGCTGATGCAGAGGAGACAGGTTAACAATGGGAAAGGCATAGCTAGAAATGAAAACTTGAATTATTTCCTCCAACTTGCCTGCACTTCATATGATTACTAAGACTGTTGGTACAATAAGCCTCATTCCAGTCTGAGGTGCAGAAGTTCTGTGCTGTAGACAACAATAAACAGCCTTGTGTAGAGAAAAATGGAGGATTTGCTAAAAGGCAGGCCATGCAGAGCCTAGTGAAGTTCAGTGGGAGAGGGATGACAAAGCCTATCTGTTCTCTGAAATCCTCCCCTGTCAGAAATAATTTTGCCTGGAATTTTGACAGGAAAGCAATCGCAACTATTCCTACACCTTATCTGTAGTGCTGTCTTTTTCCAAATCATTATGAAGTGTATATATACACATGTTGCCACACTAAGCAGTATCATGGCTTCCTAAACAATTCAACAAAAAGCCACTGAATTAAATAATTAAAAAAAGAAAAAGTCAAGTCTGACAGTGTAAGAAAAAAGGAAAAAGTAGGAGCAAATAAAGCATTAGGAAAAACACATCATTTGTCCCCTAAACTGCTCTCGTACCATCATTGTTTTAATGAATAAATGCATTACCTGTTGTTCCTTCTGCTGTGAGATAACTCTAACGAACATCACAAAAACAGTGTGCAGGCTTTGCTCAAGAGCTCCTGCCATAGCTTGGCACTGAATTGAGGCAAGTGGAGGGGTTCCGGGACCCCATCGAGCAGAGCAGGAGCCAGGCAGCCTCTGTAGTGGCCGTGTGGTACCAGCAGCCCCAGCGAGAGTGGTTGATGTCACTTAGAGGTGATGCTGGAAGCAACTGAGGGGGATTTAAACCCTTCCCAAGGAGCAAGCAGCACATTAGTTCCAGCGGGCAGGGTGTCATCCCCTCCTGGCCCAGGAGGCCGGCTCACCTAGCAGTCATGGCCCTCCCAGAAGAGGACAAAGCAATGGTTTCTACCCAGGCAAAAGCCATTGCCAGAAAGACCATGGGTACCCAGACGGAGCTCCCACGCAGACACGCAGCCTTCCAGGTCTCCGGTTGCAAGGACTGCCCAAGCCTGGCACTGGTACCGGAGGGCAGCAATGACAGCTCCTGTGTGCAGTGTGGCCAAGCAGGTGACCTGCTCACCTGGTGGCAGCACTGAAGGAGAAGGTGGAAAGGTTAAGGAGTATCAGGCAATGTGAGAGGGAGGTAGGTTGGTGGAGGACACCCTGCTATTCCTGAGGGAAAGGCAGCAGATGGAGGCCCCACAAAAAGCACAGGATCCCCTACCCTCTTGCCACCAAGCAGACGGAGGAAGAGACCTAAGAGATGAGGAGGAATGGAAACAGGTCCCTGGTCGGGGCGGCAGGTGAATCCCTTCCTGGCCTTCCTTGCCTTCCCAGTTGCCCTTACACAACAGGTATTGGGCTCTGGAACTCGAGGGGCAGGTTAGTGGGAATACAGAAGAAGGTCCACCCAAGGAGTCACCCAGGGAGAATCGGTCAGCACCGTGCACTGAGATTTCCTCTGTTAAGAAGAAGAGGACGGTCATTGTTGTAGGCGATTCCATTCTGAGGGGAACAGAGGGCCCGATATGCCAGCCAGACCCACCCTACAGGGAAGTCTGCTGCCTCCCTGGGGCCCAGGTTATGGAGACTTCCTGGTCTGGTGCAGCCCGTGGATTATTACCCACTACCGGTCATGCAGGTTGGCAGTGATGAGGTTGTTGGGAGAAGCCTAGAAGTGATCAAAAGAGATTTCTGGACACTGGGGTGGTTGGTTGAAGGATCGGGAGTGCAGGTCATATTTTCTTCAATTCCTTCAGTGTCAGGAAAGAATATAGAAAGGGACAAGAAAATGTACCTGATGAAGAGACTTCAAGAGACTTCTCAATAATTTGCAACCCTTACCTCTCAATGGGAGCAGACCTGCATCAGCATTCAAAGGGATGACTTGGGATTCAGCAGTTTTTCCATTTGAATTTCACTTCAGAGAGAGCGTTGTACAACAATGTATAACTTTCAGAGAAGGAAGTACAACAAAGAAAGAGAAGAGGCTGACACTTCATTTGAAATCAACCGTTTCAAATTCAAGGCAAAGGAATTTCGATTGGAAAGTAAAGACCAGACTTTTAATTTCTACGCTTTGTACACTGTGCTGGTTTTAGTCAGGAAGAAGTTAACCTTCTTTATAGTGGCTTATATGAGGCTAGGTTTCTGAGTTTACCCTGAGAAAAGTACTGATGAGATGTCTTTTTAGCTGGCAGTGGGGAATACCTGCACCAAATTTAAGGTCTCAGCTTCTGATGCTGCAGCTGCGCTCCCAACTTTCTCGCTACAGGCAGTGTGGGGACACACAGTTCAGACAACTAACCCAAACTAACCAAAGGAGTATTTCATTCCATAGTATGTCATGCTTGGTACACAGGCAGGGAGTGGGCTCGCAGGCCACCACACTTAGACTTTCACTTTCTTACACTTGTTACACTCTTAACTCCTTTGTTAGCTGCTTTGCTAACTCCTGTGCTGGCTCGTTTGTGAGTTGGTGCTCTGGCTCTGACTCTGACTTCTCGTGACCTGGCTGTACATAGGTTGGCGGGTGGTGAGAAATTGTATA
>NW_010235135.1:0-47345 GCF_000690775.1 Eurypyga helias
CCCCCTGCGCGTGGGGCCGCTGCCTGCCCCGCGCACCCGGCCGAGAGCCTGCGCTTTGAAAGGGGGCGTCTGGGGCTAATAATGCCGTCACTAGAAAACAGAGTCGCGTTAGAGTCGGTCTCTGGCGAAACATCTTCACAGGATGATGTATGTTCTGGGAAGAGCCATATTTAATATTTTTCATTATGATCCTTGGCACAAAAAGTAGGACTCGGCTGCTGGAGCTGAGGGGGGATGGAGCGGCACACGGGAGAACTGGCTGACCTTGAGAATGGTGTACAGAACCGTGAGGAAATGTAAAACCGCAGAAAATGAAGTTGTTGCCTCAGAGTATGGAATTATTACAGTGTTGTACTTCGGGCAAAATGCAGAAGAACCTCTCATACGGCTGTGGCAACATTCAGACTCCCTTTTAGGAGAGGGGTTTGCAGGATTTTTCCCCCATGGGTGTGAAATTGCAGAGAATGAAAATTCCATGACGGCACAGGCCCAGCTCCGGGCAGAGCTGACCGTTAGGTGCTTGTCCTCTGTCCGCTTGAGACTGTGGACTAGGATGAAGCCCCAGGCAGATGAAGAAAATCGATTCTGCAACAAGGGATGGGATTTAACAATCTGGGAAATCCCTTTCCCTCTCAAACTCTCACTTTCTGCTTCCCCGTTGCTCTGCCCGCTCGCGTGCGCTGTCCTGTCCGTTCGGCGAGCTGCGGAGCGGCACTGCAGAGCCCAGGAGGGCGGCTGGGGGGTAACAGCCCCTCAGGGAGAGCACCCACGGGTGGAAATGCTCTGCCTCCTCCAGCACCTGAGCGCCTCCGGGATGGTCACTGCAGTCGGATGCACCCGGGGGTTTGACTTTTCCTTTGGGCACTTGAGGGCAAGGTCTCAGGAGAGACCCGTGGGGTACGGGCAGGGGGGGCAGGCCCCTCTGAACACGAGAGGAGCACACAGCAGGGAGTACTGAAAGGATCCCGAGGCCGGGAGGACTCCGTAACCTTCCCAGTTTCCTGACACAACCTGGCATCTCGATGCTCACCAGGACAGTTACTGAAAACCAAATCCGCCGGCAGGATAACCACGGCGAAGGCCGGAATGCAGAGCAGAGAGAGGCTGCAGGGGGGTGGTCCTTGTGTGTCACAGTGAGTGGGATCACGGAGGGAACGGCAGTGCGATTCATGGATTCGGGATTTGCCACTAAGGGGGGAACACATTTGCAGGGCAAATACATGTGTTTCTATTCTGTGGTGACCAGCTGAGTCATTCTGTTTGCACACACAGGAATCTCTAATAACTAAAGTAACTTTCCATGAGGGTGGGAAAGTTAATCTCAAAAGACAGAGGAAGAAGAGACCGGCAGTGATGAGTCCTCGGTCAGGGGCTGGTGCTTCGGCTGGGCGGTTTTGGGTTGCAGTCTGTCCTTGCGCACAGAGCCGGGCTACGGAGCTCTGCCGACAGCCGGCCGGGGGCTCTGCTTTTACAGCTTTCTCATACGACGCTCCTCATTATCCCCGTAAAGCGGCATTCTGTGGTACTAGGGGGTGTAAATAAAGCCGACGGGGCACTCACTTCTACGTAGACCTCAGTTTGTTCTAACACCACATTTATTTTTTAAGGCTGGACGGGATCTTTTCCTAAATCTCCTGTCATTCCTCTGCTTAACAATAAATCATTCCAGAGTCTCAGTGCCAAATGTAGTTATTGCCAGTGGTGTTTAAGCCCAGAATTCCAAGATGGAAAGTTTGTCGTCTTACGTCCTTTGCCGGTGATATTTGAGAATTAGTGCATTAAGAAACTCATTTACAAACTGTCTTACAACAGAGGGATGCAGTTCCCTCCCCACAGAATTCAGTCTCTGTCCTGTAAAACTGAAAAAAACCCTCTAATAAAGGATTTCTGTTTTGTTACCACCCTTCAAAACTGCTACAAAACTAGCATTAAATTAGTATTAGCAAAACGAGCATTCCTCTGCGTTACAGCTGCTGCTATTCAGCCATTTCTGCCATGGGCCCCTCAGGCCCCTCTGCCCTCATCACCCACAGCTGGGACCTCCACCCACC
The DNA here is from genome assembly GCF_000690775.1 of Eurypyga helias. Classification (NCBI taxonomy): domain Eukaryota; kingdom Metazoa; phylum Chordata; class Aves; order Eurypygiformes; family Eurypygidae; genus Eurypyga; species Eurypyga helias. The sequence continues at coordinate 2,052 of NW_010235135.1, forward strand.
CACCCTCGCCCACAGCCCTACTTAAGCTCAGCCTTGGGGCCCTGCCTGCCTGCCTTGGGTGCTGTGCCTGCTCCATGGAAGTGTTGCTGGCTCCTGGTGTGTCTCTGTGCTGATCCCGGTGTCCCTGGACACGTGGATGTTCTGAAGACAGCAAGGTCCAAGGGCGCTGAATGCTGCGGTAGGTCATGCCGCTTGGCACACAGGGCAGAAGTTTGTTGTGAGGGTACATAAGGCCTGTTTTGCTCTGAGCCAAGGGTGCTGGGGCTGGAAGTGGTGTCTTCCATGGAACAAACCCGTGAGGGGGTGGAATCTTGCCTGTGGGCTGCTCCGTCTGCAGTGTGTTTGAAGGGGCAGTGGGTTTAGCCATTTTGCTAAAGCATGTTAAAACCCCCAACTGTTACTGGGAATATGATCACTGGTGGAAAACAGTGTGGACACAGTTTTGTATAACTTTTTTGTCTGGAAGGGTGGGCTTTTCCTCCCCTAGGGAGTTAGGAGCCTGTGTAGTGTGGTTTGTGGCTGACAGAATTGCCAGCACACTTCCAGCACATCCCTGGTGTTGCTGAAGCCTTCAGTTATAATTTTTTTCTTTCTTTCCTCTCTGGAAACCCTGTTTTACCAGTTGCTTTTCTTCTGCCAATGGCTTAGATTACTGTTAGTGCTAAGAGCGTTGCCTTCTTGAGTCACGTCAGACCTAAGTGTCCACCAACATTCCTCCCTTCCCTCATTCCACCAGCCTTGCTTTTTTTCCTGCTTGTCTCTAATAGTTTATCCTTTTAATGAGAGAAGGCCACAAGTTATTCTTGCAAAGTGAGATAAGCCCCTGTGAGCTCTATTTTATCCAACCAAGGCTGGGAAATCGTTTGCCCTTATTTGTATTAAACGGATGTATATACTTTACCGCAAGTCATTAGTGCTATGAAGAGATTGGCTTCCTATTGATGGCCTAGATGGGGGAGCTCGGGAGTAAATTGCCAATAAATAAAGAGCGGGCTTGTAAGCGCTATTGATTCCCTCTGCGCCACCGAGGAGTGTTTTGTTAGTGAAACTCTGCCTGAATGTGCAAGTGAGGTTAAAAAAAGGAACTGGTGGTTACTGAAAGCAGGGTGAGGGGCGCCTTCGGGTGAGGAGCTCCCCTTGTTGTTCCTTGAAGGGCAGGAGAGCAGCTGGAAACGTAACAGCGATCTGCCTGGCCGCCTGCTGAAACCCTGGGGGCAGCTGCGAGAAAACTGGAAGTAGAGAGTGTGCTCAGCGCAGGATTTCCTACAACACAGAACTTGAGGGGTAGGAGAGTTCCCAGGACACCAGGAGAGGGATAGAAAGTGCCATTGGCATAGGAAGTGAAAAATTGGTAGGGTTCAAATTCCTTTTGTCCTGTTTGGGTTTTGGAACAGTCTGGAAATGGCTTCTCCGAGCCGTGTGGGGAATGTTCCCGCGTCTGCGGGCGGCTGGGCACGAGTATCCGGTTCAGGCGGGGATGTGGAGGGGACCAAAGTGCGGTCCTAAGCTGGCGGACTGCCGAGCCCTTCCCATGGGAGCTGGAAGAACAGTGGGTTAGTCGGGTCCGTGGCTGCTACAAGCATGCTGCTTGCTCAGTCTGGCGTGTTTGTTCCACAGTCACCCAGCTGGGTGAGAATTAGTGTTTCTGACAGGCCATTCCTTTAAGTGTCTCATTAGAATGCTGTATCACCTGGGGACGTATTTAAGAAAAGACATGTTCTCTCTCTTTTTAACATATATCTTGGCTTTTGTTCTGAAAAGCTCTTAGAGAATTCATCACCTTCTCCTTTCTGGTTTGATCTTTTCTAGATCTTTCCTGCTATTCATCTTTGTTCCTATAATCAGTGATTAAATTGTTTTTCTTTGGGAGATTTGTTAGATTTCTTCCACAGATAATTAAAAATGAGCGCAGAATGCTTTTCAAAAGCCAGAAGTTGTCAAAGCACTCAAGAAAAAGCCTGTCTTGGAACCCAAACTGCTTATGCTGTGCTCTGCCTTCCTGAGTTACTTTCTTCCGTAGTCATCCAGCCTGCTGCAAAACAGTATTGTTTACGGAGCTGTCTCTCTAGGAAAGTCAATAGGCCAGAACTGAATTTATGCCACCTGAGGGCACTGTAATACTAGTTCCCTTCATCGTGAAGAAAAATACGGAAGGGCAGAGTTTGAAATGGTTTGTCTTATGCCCGCTATCAACTTATAGGATAAGTGTTGCCACTGACATGAGTGAAAATCCTTGGAGAAAAGAAGGTACGTTGTTGTAGGCAGGAGCCTTGGCATGAAGGGCATCCTTCTCTCCTGTCACCCATGTTTCCTGGTGGTCACTCCGAACGTGGTCCTGCCCTTGGTTTCAGGGATGTCCCTGGCGTGGTGGTGACGCTGTGTCAGGTTGTGCTGCAGGTTTAGCTGCTTCTATTTGCTTCCTTCTGTCTGTATCCACGGAAGGGGCAGGGTGGATGCAAAAGCACCACCAGCTGCTGCTGCGTTCCTGTACTCACACCGCTGAACCAGAATGTGACAAAGTGGGAAAGAAGTACAAAGCTCCCTACGTCGGCACCCTGACTTGGCGTACTCCCGGCAGCTTTCCTCCTGTCTCTCCTCCCTTCCTACACGGTCACCTCTCCCTTTCCCCTCTGCTTGGCTGTCTGTCTTGGGTCTCCCCCCTAGTAACGCAATTTCACTGTCCTGTTACTTCCCCCCTCTCTAGTCCCTGGAGAGGGTCACCCAACGTGGTTCAGATCAGGACTCTGCAGGGCAGGAGCTTCCCGGGCAGGTGGTGCGTGGGCTTCCCGGGCAGGGGCCCTTCCCATGCATCGCCACCTGAAGCACACCCTGGAGCCTTTCTGTTCTGTTTCTGCAGCGTGGAACCTGGCAAAACCTTCAGGTCAAACGGTGTGTCACCACGGTAATTTTGTGAGGGTAATGACCAAGTGTGCTCCCACCAAACTTGAGGTGCTCGCTGAGCCGGCGGGGAAGTTCCCACAGCCCTCTGGGGAGGGAAAGGGCCATCGACCGTGTCCTCGTCCACGCGGGCTTCCTAAAACACGTCCCCAGTTCCATGATGGCAAACACTGCTGTGACCCAGGTGCATGCAGGGTTTGTTTTAAAGCGCAGTGATGCAGTGTTCGTTTAAGGGTGAGCCCTCAGCCGGGGTCACAGCGGGAAGGGACTGGGAGCTGCACCCTCCTGGGGAGTGCCCACGCAGCTGGGGCAGCCCCCCGATGTCACCAACGCTGTACTTGGTTGTTTTAGTGATCCACACGCGGGAATGTGTCTGTAGTTAATGTTCTTCAGTGAACCAACTAGACTGACACAAATGATACTTTTAATTTGTGCATGCTGATTGGACTGACAAAGGAATGCTACTGTTTCTTTTGCGCTCGGGGCCAGACGTGAATGAGCTTGACTGGTTTTCCTTAACAGGATTTCTTGGTGGTACTAATGGAAAATTAAAAGTTGTGTCAAATTAGTTTTAAAATACGCTGGAATGACTCATATTGAGGATTTATCCTGTATTTAAGAAAAATGAAAGTAATTAGAGGAGTTTAAAAGCTGCATGTTTAAAGAGAACTCTACCTTTAAAAGTCGGGTATTGGGGCAAGGATAGGGATGTAGTTATTTAACAGATCTAAGCTCTTCCAATAAGCCAGAAAAATACCAGAACACCTTGTGTAAGTAGCCCTGTTGGTTCGTATGCTTAAAGTTACCTTTATAGATACTCAAGTACTTTGAAGCAGTGAGGTGAGATGAACCTCTTGCAGACGGTTTCCTGCCTTGAAATCTGATCAGTCCAATACAGAAATTTCTCTCGTTAAGATAAGAAATATCACAGACTGGTTTGGGTTGGGAGGGACTTAAAGCCCACTCAGTCCCACCCCTGCCATGGGCAGGGACACCTTCCACAAGTATGTCTTTTACCTTCCCCAGATCTGTGTAAAAGTTAGTTTTTGCAGTAGTGAGAGACTGAATTATTTTGGAGAGGCCTTTTGCTGTGCTGAGAACCTGAGCGATGTGGGTAGAAGGAAGGCTGCACCTCCTTGCAAAGTTGAGTGGAAGCAGAGGTAGGACGTAAGTACCCCAGTGACTGGGGATGCCACGACTGGAGTGGGGCTGCCTGTCCAGCCTCAGTGCCTCTTCCAAGATGCTGGTCTCTAGGCAACTTGAAATGCTGAAAGGCTGAGAAGCTGATGAATGAGAGCATGTTGAGGACCTCTGTGCCATGTATGAAGTTGTGCATTTTATGTCAGGGGCCTGAAATGGAACTTATGCCAAGGGAGTTCTCACCTCTAAGGTTTGCTACTAGTTCAGTGGCTTCAGTTTTTAAATGTTTAGGTTTGAGGTTTTGATGCTTTAGTTTTTAATTTTGTCTCAGTGTAGTTTGAAATCACATTATAGTATCATTTATGGGGTTAAACATAGAAATAAACTAAACCTATGAGCCAAGGAGACACTTATAAAAATCATTTGGAAAATGTGGAGAGATGATAATCATGAAAGCAGGGCAGTGAGCCAAGATGTAAGCTCCCGTGACAGGGAGGCAATAGCCAGAGACCTTCTCCCACGTGTGCTAAAATGAAACCCTCGGGTTTTCATAAGCCCGTGTTTGGCGATACGGTCTAGGTGTTGATACAAGTGAGACCCAAACCTGTGCAGAACTCTAGAGAAGGGTAGTTGAGAATAGAAAACACAAAGGTAAAGATGCGATGATATAGGGGACTGTATCTTTCATCTCATTTCTCAGCTCCGAAAAAGCTTCCTGGGGTGAAGCACTCGCTGTTCCATAGCAAGTATTTCTTGAATGAAATGAATGTTAACGCAGTTTCATTCTAGCAGGTCTTTCCATATGTGATGTTAGCAAACACGTGTGATACTCTATCAGCATGGAAGGGAACTTCTGTTTGCCAACACACAGTTTATGTGTAAGATCACGAGGATTAACTCACCTCGGCGCAGTAGAGGCCGCACTTTCCATCCTCTCACATGTGTAATGGCCAATACCCTTTTTTTCCTCTTACTGGTATTGATTTTTGCCTATTTGACATCCAATTTGCCAAATGAAGGATGACAGTAATCCTGTCTTCTGTACTGCTTCTTCGCCTTATTCCACACGATGTATTCAGGGTTTTCTGGGGTCATTCCCCCTCCCCTCTGCCCCTTGTTCTGTAAAGATGAAGGATTGGATTCATTTTTACAGATTCAAATAATTCTGAACAGTTTTACTTGCAATTCAGTTTATCTGAATCTAAATGAATGTATTTCATGTGTTATGTTAGGTATAGAAAAACTCTATATGAATTCAAGTTTGGAAGGAAGAAAATGAGTAACAAAATCTGTCACTGGAACAGGAGCTAAAAACCAGCAGGCATTATCAGAAGATATGGAAAGGGTTAAGCAGTCGTTATCAGAAGATGGGGAAAGGAGGGTTCAGAAGGACCTTCTCAAAGGAAGATGATGTGGAAAGATTTTATGTTCTTTTTTTTCCCAAACAAACATTTGGAAAATGGTTACTTCAATAGGAAAGGCAGTTGAATGGGAAATTGGACACATGTAAATGTGAGCAGGCAAAGAACTTCATGCATGTAAAGAAAAAATCTTTCTGTAAAGACAACATTTATCTTGAGATACATGAGAGAATGTCCTGGTTTATCCACAGAAGTGTCAGGTGGAAGGTGATGGGTAACTCTCCTGCCCAGGGCCTGCCTGTTAGAGCAGTTCATGGAGAGAATGACCCGTCTTACCAGGTGTAAACACACCCGGCGTAACGCAGGAGACAAACGCGCTGTCCATGCGCCCGCCAGCCTGCCCGGGCCAGTTGCAGGCTGGAAGTCCCGTAACCATGCTCATGCTAAACCAGATTAGTGAGATCTGCTTACTCATCACTTACGGGGCGCATAATGTGGGGAGTTTTTTCCACGAGGTAAGGAGCTCACTTTGCTGGATCCCCACCTCACCCTGGACATTCAGCTGTGCCCATGGCAGCCTGTGCTTTTTGCATCTCCCCGCGGCCATACGTGAAGCTGACGTGCTCGGGTAGGTAACTCTGCTAGACAGGTCAGCGAGATAAGGGCAGGTACCTTGCCCCACTGCTGTTCACCCCGTTTGCCCTGCATCCTTGCCTAAGACAGCCTCATCCTCTCCCCCAGCACACATTCCCTTTGCTTTCCTGCCCAATGCAACCATTAACAGTGCCGGGGTGGGATTTCATGCACGGAGTGTCCCAGGCAAAGGAAGAGGTGGTGCCAGTGGTTCTCCGGTGTATTCTCACCAGTCCCTGCATCCCATTTTCTCTGTTAAAGCCCTGATTTAATGGGACCCAGTTTTGGAGGAAGAATTTAATGGCACTGTGCAGTCTAGAGCCTCCCTTTTGTGGGCTGCAAGAGATGGTAGCTTTTCACTTAGGGCTGCAATAAATACTGGGGTCTAAAAAAATTAACCCTGAGCAACCTGATGCCTAGAGGAATAGATATCTGGGGAGACATTTATGCTGGGAAAAGGTTGTTCTTCCTTCACAGAGCTCCATGTGTGATGTGCAGTGACATGTGGGCTGGTTTATGTAGTGCCTTAAACTCAGGAAAGCAGGTTATGGTTTTCTCTAAGTGGTGTCTCAGAACATTTCCCTTTCTTCTCAGAAATTCTCAGCAGTAAATGCCCTTCCTATTCCAGTACAAGTACTGGAAAAAATTATTAGCTAAAAACTAGTTCAGATGGACAAGACAATACATAAAAGATGTGATGCCATCAGAAAACTCCCATCATAGGCAATCATGAGCTAGGTGGAAGATGGGGTAATTAACTGTGATTGTCTAAGTCTCTGGGAATACCTGCTTCTGCTTAAATGTAATACAGTGTATGGGTCAGTGATTTCAAATAATCAAGTGGATGGGATATAGGGAAAAGCCCCTTCCACTGTGAGTGAAGTCTGTTTTAACGTCTTCATCCGTATGGAGCTACTTCATAACGGTTCAAGTAACGTCACAGCGGTGTCGGTACAAACTGGCAGCCAAGGCTTACGCAGTGCTCTGTTCCTGCCCAAAGTGCATCCCTTGGAGCACTCCCTGCCAAAACCAGCGGTGGCCATGGTTTTTCAGATAGACTGTTACTGCAGAAGGAGAGGAAGTTACCCTCCTCTCTGTCCACCTCGTAGGTACTTTGGGACCGTTTTAGACAAAAGACATTGTGAAGCCAACGACCATCTTGTGTTTCCTGCCCCGGGAGCTTTGGCCTTTGCCGCAGCAGCGGTGGCAGCTTGTGACGCAGGGCTCGAGGGGGCATTGAGGAGGAGGAGGGACGATCCACTCGGGTCACCGTGTGCGGTTGCCGTTCGTGGTGCTAACGGCAGGGTGTGTATAACATCCTGGTGAGGACACGGAGACAGCTGTCCTTTTTCCTCTGGTGTTGATGGGTTTTGTCACATTGTGGTGACAGGCTGTTCATTTGGAAGAAGGGTTTGGAGGAGATCCGTTAGGTGGCACACTTCTGCAAAACAAAACCAGGCGTTTGTCAGATCAATGATGTATAAAACCCACGACCAAAATAAAGAAACCCTGGACATCTTTTGGGGAGAAGGTAGGGAGAGCTGGATGAGAGCATGCAGCAGGCCAGGCTGAGAACCAAAGCTGACAGCACTGTTGTCCCACTCAAAGAAAATCTAAAAGGCTTTTCTGAGCTAAAGCTCAAATCTGTTACCTGAACTCTTGAAGAGCGAGCTCCTTTCCGTACTCACCGCCTGCGGACACATTCCCGCGCTCTCCCTGGGGCAGTCAGCAGCTCTGCTTATTCCCAGCCCCAACAGGATTCACAGACTGGGCTGCAGCTGAGTCCTTGTGGGGTTTCGCAGGCTGTCCCCGTGCATCCCACCCGTGTGGGAGCAGCCCTTCACGAGCTGGGAATGTTTCCCCGTGTTCAGTATGTTCCGGCACGCCGGCATCCCCTTTCACTGCATAGGGAGTACGCGTCTAACTTGGGGCTCACAGAGCAGCCGCTGCTCCGGGGAATGGGTGCAAAACATGACTTGTGGCCTCTGACACTGTTTATGGGATGCAGCATGACATCTCTCAGCTTGGGGGGGCTTGGTGTCAGTCTCTAACGCTCTGGCCATGGACTCGGGCTGCTGTGCCGTGCCGCTGCAGAGAAACACTGGCCTTTTGGACAATAGCTGGCACGTCTCCAGAGGCATTGCTCTAGGAATAGCTCCGTGGGCGTGAAAGCACCCACACGTGTACTGGCTTGCAGAGGTGGAACTCGTGCTCATATCAGCCCGAGCTGGAACCGAGCCAAGGCGTGGAACTTTGCTGCTATCTGCGAGCGAGAAGGCAACAGACTATTTAGAGAGAGCAGGACAGCGGAAAAGACACTTGGATATTTTCTGTGTGCTTCAGACTGATTTTTAAAGTGGGCAGGAAGGACTAGAGATGTCTTACATAGAGCCTCAAATACGCTTAATGACATCCACTCTTCCTGTTCAGAGCAGAACCACGTGTTAAGTCCCGTAGGATCAAGTCAGGGTCAGCTCTTGAAGTCCACATTTGCAATTAACTCTCGGTAATGCCTCAGTTCTTATTCTCTTGAGTTCCATCAGCTTAGTCAGAGGTTGGATGAGGTGTTTGAGCAATGAACTGACAAGTTCTGCCGGCATAACGACCCCGCACACACAGGTCTTGACGTCCCTCATCTCGGTCAAGTCTCCCCGCCAGCTGCGGGGGCTGGACCGGGGCTGGTTTGGCTGATGGTGGGTTTGGCTGCTGCTGTGAAGCAAAAAGCTTGGCTGCTTTCGTTCCTGCTGGTGCTGGATTTCGGTTCTTAATGTTGTAGTGGTGTTTAGCAGGCTTTTGGAACATCTTTCAATCTCCAGCTAATCTAAGTGAGCAAAACTGATTCCCCAAAAGTTGAGCTAAACTGAATGTGTTTGGGGCGAGGAATTAGCAGCAGAACTTTGCTAAAGGTAAGAGGTGTGTAGTTTTGAGACCCTTTTAACCAAAACGCATTCTAACATTGTTATTCATGAGGCTTTTTATTTCTTTACCTTGGAAAATGTTATGTCTTTCAACTATCTGAATATGTAGATTTTTTCTCAGACAGTTTTCCTTGCAGTTAAGAGGTCTTTCAACTATCTGAATATGTATGATTTTTTTTTCTCATGAGACAGTTTTCCTTGCAGTTAAGAGCGGTCCCATTTCGGTCAAATCAGACATAGGAAAGCATTGACCTATACATAGTTAAATTAGCTCCTATAAGAATTAGACTGTTTTCTTGTTTATAATGTGTGTTAAACTAATTCTTACAGGAGCTAATTTAACTATTTTCTTGTTTATAATGTGTGTTAAATCACGAGAAATTTTTAAATTCCCATATTTGCAGACACTGAGAAATGAAATTTTAAATTCCCATATTTGCAGACACGGGTGTGCTCTATAAAAGCTGGCCGCAGGCATACACAGCTCTCCCGGAAAGTCTGAATAGAAATGGCTCCGGGCTTCAGCCACAGCCTCACTGAAGCAGAGGATGAGGATCTGGTGCAGGGAAGAGCAGGCACAGCAGGCCTCTCGAAACAAAGCCCGTCACCTAAAACGAAGGGAAAAGTGCTGATACAAAGCCACCCTCAGTCTCACAGACTGAATGGGAATTTTAATTGGGTGCATTTATCTCATGTAAATGAGAGAGGCAAAACAGCAAATGTGAGTTAAGGCTTTTCTGGACCAAAAAGTGATCTCTGAGGAACCTGAGGACATCCAGTACGTTGCACCATCAGCTCCTAACACAGCATACACCAAGCCTGGAGGGTGATTTGCATACAGAGAGACAGGAAGACAGGGAACTTAATGAATGCAGGTTAAAAAAAAATAAAGGAAAGAAAATTACAACCTGGTCTTCAAGTCAGAGTCTCGGGAGGTAACTGCTGGCAGATCTGCTATGGAGCTGCTAGTACAAGGTGTAATGAGTCCTGGTAGCAAGAGCTGCTCTACATTTACCAGCGTGTTTTCGATGAGGTAGACCTGAGGTGCTGACCAAAGCAGACATGGAGATGGTATTTTCCCATAAATCGTGTCTCCCTGTTGGAATGTTTTTGAAGAGGACAGTTAAAATCACAATTGACATAGTGGTTGTTTGGAACAAAGTGTTGGGTTTTCTTTTTTTTTAATCGGCAGGTCAAAAGCAACTTCTGCTCTGTACTCCCCTCTTCAGGTACAACAAGTTTTTCTCCACTCCCCTGCAACCCCAGGCTCTTTCCAAAAGTTATGTTTTGACTTCTAGAAACTGTGACACAAGCAGGAGGCTTGGCAAACGGGTCACAAGGGCTTTGTGAGTTTAACCTATGGAATGTTGGTTCCAGCTACAAACAGCCAGCGCTGCTTGTGCCTCTTTACGCAGAAGTATGAATGCAGAGGATTGCAGAACAGGGAGGCAGACATTTGTGTGGCTTTATCTGGCTTGCAAGAGCTGTTGATTGCAACAGTATGCATACTGTGTCATAGTTTAAAAAAAAAAAAAGACCAGGCAAGAAAACACCTAAATTTCACATGATTCCATCCCCCTTCAATAATCTTATCATAAAGACTTTTTTAAAAGTCCGTAACTACATGCGATGGGAAAAGATGATTTTTCTGGCCATGCAGGGGCTGCACTCGGGCCGGGGGGGATACAGGACCTCAGTGTTCTGAGTGTCGAAGTCTTGCTGAAGCTGTGAACAATGGGAAACCACAGCGAGACCAGCTGAGCACCCCTTACCCAGGGACAGTCCTGCCGCCTTACGGAGCGGATGGCTGGATGGAGCCGTGTGTGTGTCTCGTCCCCAGTTTGTCAGTCACTGCCACAAGAAAGCAATGCCCAGATTTAGTTTGTGCACAGTAATGAGTCAACTGCAATCACAAAGGTTGCTCATGGTATCGTCACTCCATGTTCACTGTGCTACTGCAAGCGTGCAGGGAGAAGTGGGCTCCTTTGAGAGGTGAACAAGAGTCTGAGGTGAAGCTCGCATGACTCGCATCAACGAGATGATAAAAACATACCTATTTTATACTCAGAACTGTGTCCTTTTGTCCATGCATGCTGCTTCACTGTCTCCCTGAGGTCGAGGTCTACTTACTGTCATTGATACAAGCATTTGCAGGGTCAGAGCAGGAGGTTCTGAGCCAAGAGGAAGGACTCCTCAGGAATTTAAGGTCAGTTTTGTTGCAGGGAGTTGTAATTAACAATTCAGAGTCATAGAGTGGTGGGTTCCAAGGGGTGGTTTATGTATGGGTTTATGTGTCTTCGTCCCTTGTCATTCTGTCCAAAACTGGCGCTGTGGTGTGATATCCTTTGGCAAAGATGCTTGGAGATCCTATTTCGCTTTGTGAGACAGAACAGCTCTCTGGGAGCAACACATGGACAAGAATTTCCAGAAGGACTCAGTTCCCTTTTGGGCCCTGTAGGATTTCCATGTTATTGTTGTTTACTGGCACATTGGTGTGCTCCAGCTGTGCATCTTGGTTCTGATCTCGGTCGTGATGCAGGTGTGAATACTGTTGGTAGCAGTCACCCTTCTTTCTTGAGTTTTGATTACTGCTGACATGCCCCAAGCCATGGCGAGGCAGCTGTATGTCTGAACGTGCACCACAAAGCTCCTTACAACGTGCACATATTACATTCTCCGTACTCGGAGCCGGAATTTCCTTCTTGAGCTAGATGGGCTGGATTGTTCCTGCCTCCCAAAGTGCTAGACTGTAGCTACAGCTGCTAGCATGGTGTTAGCTGTGTGTGTCGAGGCAGATAAGGAAAATTAATAACAAATGGCAAAATAAAAGCTTTCACTGGCTGACAAATTCATAAATATAGGTGACTGCTGACCCCATGACTTTGCTGAACATCAAAACAGACATCAAGATCCTCCTTAGCCACTGAAGTGGTGAATGTTTCCTGAGATATCAACATTTCTACAGATAGTGCTGGAAATGAATCGGAAGACAAATCACAGCTGAGAGAAAATTAGCAAACTGGGACAAGGTTAACTTTGTGACACAGAGCCAAAACCATCTGACATACATTAAAATCTTTCCTTTAATTTTCATTGCACTTTAGCAAGCAATGCCGCTGTACAAGGATGTTCCTATGCTATAATTGGTGTCTTGCATTACCACTCAGTTTTCAGTTTTATTTTGAATTTAACATTCCATATGAGTTGCTGCCTGATGTTTCTGCTAATGACCTGTCTGCTTCACGTGAAATCTAGTTCTTATTTCCAGTTTGTGCAGAGAACAGAAGAGGTATGTTAATGGCTCAGTGCTGTAATTTGATATTATTTAGAATATAACTGTAAGTGGGGAAAACCTTAGTTATAAAACAATGTGGTAAAAAGAATTTGTGTTGAACAAAATGTCATCGTGTTAGCTGCGAGTTGGGCACCCAGGTGATTCTCTGTTGAACAGAAAGTGTAGTTAACAGATGGTGACGACTTGCCTTGTCTGGCTCTGGGCAGGGTACTGTGAGCGAGCCCTGACCCAGCTCTCAAGCTGCAGAACAGCTGTTTTTTGGTGGCAGCAAAGACCTCAGCCAGGTTTTTCCAATGCCCTGAGTTCCTGTTTGGGCTCCTTGGCCAAGCCTTGCCCTTGCCATGGCAGTGTCTCAGCCCACTGCAAGCCCTGCAGCTTCGCAGCTCGCTGCCTTCTGTCAGCGTTGCCAGCAGAAGTCTGGCACTCAGGCGCATGACGCTCTGCCTCCTGACCTGCTGTGAGCAGGGGTACACAAACCAGGTGGGCATTGCTCCTGCCTGTGGCTTCGGAGCAGCCTTACAGGCAGAGGGATCAAACAGCCTGGTGGTCAGCTCCGGGTATGGTTTGCGTTTCATTTTCTCCATATTGATGAGCACTGATTCATAAAACCCTAGCTGCTGCTCAGCTACAGCTGTAGGAAAGGAATCCTGTGCTCTGGTCTCTGCTCCCTCCTGACTCAGTCTGTCACCTTATTTGTGGCTTTTTTTGAGTTCTGTAGGGGAAAATCATAGAATCACAGACTGGTTTGGGTGGGAAAGGACCTTAAAGCCAACCCAGTGTCACCCCCTGCCATGGGCAGGGACATTTTCCACTAGACCAGGTTGCTCCAAGCCTCATCCATCCCCAGAGAATTCTCTGGGAGCCTCAGGATGAGAAGGGCCTGTCTAATGCCAAATATCACATTATTTTGATTTCAAAAGTTACAGGTCCTTTCCAAACTCCTGTGAGGACACTGGCTCATCGGTGACATCACCCCCCCGTGGACAGCCTTTCCTTGCCGCTGCAGATACCCCCCGTTGCTGGCCGGGATCCTGGTGACAGCGGCTGTGCTGGCCGTCCTGCTGCCCAGCACACTGTGCGCGTTTGAGAACGCCATAATTCCTGCAGGTGACATCACAATCTCCCCAGACATAGTGACCCTCCAGATGTTGGGGGCTTGCTGTAAGGGGGGAGGAGAGCAGACTCGCAGTGGAAGTCGGGTGGGTGCCAGTCAGCATCCCAGGGAGGGCTCTGTCGCCATTGCCACACAGATGCCTGCCCTGGGACCGCTCCTTTCAGCCCTGGAAACAGCATCCTTGGTTCTTAGTGCAACACCTGCTAAATGCATCTTATGGCTTAGAGAGGAAGTAAAGATATCACACGCGGAAATTTGTATGTCTGATCGAAACCTTCCTAGGAACGTGTGCTGGGGCTCTGAGAGTGAGGCCCGTTTATGTGCCAGCTGCATCACACTGTGGTATCGAGCAAGCATCCCCAGATCTGTAGTACGGAACTCAGAATAACGTGTGTGAGCCAGTATCAGGCTGAGTGGTGTGTATAACTTCCGTGCAGTTGTACATGGACACCAGAACTGCCTGATGTACTTGTGCAGGGCAGCTTACACGTCCCAGAGGATGAGCAGGCACCGGCAATACGCTGCTGGCAGCCTGACCTCCAGGGCTGCCCGTCCAGCCGCTGCCGCGCAGGAGCTTTAAGACTCGCCTGCAGAGCAACGCTGGGTGCGATGCACGGAAATGCTTTAACAAGGGAACTTTTCTCCTCACCTCTCGGCATGTTCTTGCAATTCTTCTCTGGATTCAAACCCTGGGAGAGCTCTGCTCACTCGTGGCAATAGAGCAAACTGTGAGGTAACAGGAAAGGTTTTGCTGCTAAAGCTCTCCCCTCTCTGGTTTTGAAGCTCTAGACAGAGGTGAAGGGGCAGACAGCTGGCACTGCTTCCAGTGAGACCTTTGTGTCAATCTGCCCTTCGTGCCTTTGAAGATCTCCCTTCAGTGTGCAGGTCGCTCCAGTTAAACCTCACCCAAGAAGGCAAAGCCGTAGATTTACAACAGGTGACTAATAGGTAAAAAAGGCCTGGGGAGGTGTCTGTAAGGATTTGTGTCTTGATGTAAAAAGGTTTGCTGCTTCAGTGAACCAGGGGAGGAGCAGGGAAGGTGGCAGAAGGGCAAACCAACTGCCTGCCCTTAGCCAGGGACAATCTGAAGTGAGGGGTTGTCCTTTGAGGGTCCAGCTGTCACTTGTGTTCTCGCCATCCCTGAAGAGGTGGGTTAACAGGAGCAGGAAGTAAGGGGCGTGTTTGTATGGGAGCCAAAAAAGTAAAGGAGGAGCCCAAGCAACACCTCCGGTCTGTGTGAGGAAAGCCCGTGCTGTGGCAGCGGGACACAGAGCAGCAGGCGAGACAGTCTCACCCAGCCCCCGCGACGGGTGTCACGGCACAAGGTGCGGGTTTGGCAGCCGCAGTGACAGGGCGCAGTGGCACTGCGGTTGCTCCGTGCCAGCCGCGGTTGGGTGGTACCAGTACCCCGGGTAGGACGCTGCTGGCAGGAGCTTTTTTTGACTGGGCGGAGACTTCTGATGCCTGCTAGGTCTTTCAATCCATCTCTAGATTTTTTTCCTTTTTTCCAGATTCTTTCCCAGTAATGCCTCAGTTGAGAAAATAAGGGGAAGTCTCCCGGTTGTACTGAATTGTTTGGTGGCCATCAAATATTTTGGCTGCCCTTTGGTTCCTTCCTTCTTTCAAGAGTAGCTGTTCCTCCTTGTCCACCTTGTGGCATCTCTCCTTTACCACCGGACAAAGCTTTCATGTAGAAAAATACATCTTGGAGACTGTGACGGTGCTGTACAGCAACAGAAAAGATGCCAAACCCAAGCGCCAGCATTATGGAGCCTGATGTTTTGTTTCCTGCAGCAATGTGGGCCAAAAGTCTGGGGCTGGCTTCAGGCAGAGGGGTTGGGAGGGGGGGCTCTCTGGTGCCCTGGCTCGGTCCTTGCCTGGTGGGGCCACTGCCCCTTGCCCGAGCCTTTCTCGGAGTGTGGAGAAGGCAACCAGAGGGGAGGAAGCAGGAGGAGGGAAATTTGCCCTTCTCATCTGGGGAACATGATTTCTGTGGGGGATGGGGCTGTTTAATTGCCAACTAGTTATAGAATCATAGAATCATGGAATGGTTTGGGTTGGAAGGGACCTTAAAGATCATCTAGTTCCAACCCCCCTGCCATGGGCAGGGACACCTTGCACTAGACCAGGTTGCTCAAAGCCACATCCAGCCTGGCCTTGAAGACATCCAGGGATTGGATGACATTTTTGTCCTTGCAAAGGACAGGGACACAAATTTGTGGCTGCCCTGAGGGCAGAGGTGCTGGGAAGCCCAGAGTCACCCTGACCAGATCCAAACAGACAGTGAAGGTGGTGCTAAGTGAGCGCAGCGTGTCCTGGAGGAGTCCCGGCGCTCCGCATCACTACGTGTGTGTGAATTGGGTTTAACTTACGGCAGGTCCATTACGGTTGTTTCTGGGGGAAGGTTTGACACCGAAATAAATGGCTGGCTGGGCTGTACTTCACCAGAGATCGGGGCTTTCAGTCAACGCGTGCATAACTCACTCAAGAGCTTTCCTGATCGTTATTCATTGCAGCTTGTAGAAAACATCACTGTGAACCCAAAAGTGAAGACTTGGTTTAAAAGTATTTATGACACTGCACGTGTTCACAGCATTGTGGTGTGGTTTGCTTGGAGCATTCTGTGGTAATTTTGTCTGCACTGGGAATAAGCATAACATTAAGGATTACTTTTTCAAGCTTGAAAATGAAGTAGTGCTGAGCACTTCTCATCAAGCTTTTGCACTGCTAAAAGCCTGAAATGCGGAGCAGGGAGACTTCTAATCACACATTAGATCTGAAATACAGAGAGCAAAATTCCTATCGGCTTCTCGTGCCCAGGGTTTCCATCAAAAGGTCAGGAATCCCATGGATTCCAGGGCTGTCTGTTCACCCCCTGTATTCCTAATTTGAGTGACTTACCCTCCTCCCGCTGCCCTGTCCTTCCTGGCTGTGTATGGCAGCACCATGATTCCAGGCTCCATCTCTGTGGGCTCCCTGTCACGGCTGCATCGTTGTCCCCTTGCGTTCTGGCTCCTGTGCTGTCAGACCCTTCCCTGGGACGCTTTGTCATGATACACAGGTAGAAACTGCTCACTTGTTTCTTACTTGGCTTTATTAGTATTATACATAGGGCTCCAGGGAGTTCTGCATAAACAGGGTGTATTTGGGAACCAAGGGAACCTACTCAAACGGGTTTTCTTCTGTGTTTGTCAACCCAAACGACTGCTCGGAGCAAGTCAGCTCAGGAAGGCGGGAATGGAGTCTGGCGCTTATCACTGGCGCTCAGCGGTGGCTCCAGACCCGGATGGAGATACGCGGTGCCGAGCCTTTGATCAAAGTTCAAAAGTCTAGGAAGCGCATGACTGGCCAGAGCCGCTTTGCTCACTGTGCAACTACCGGTCGGTGTGTAGCTCCTGCCGATGAGTGCTCCATCATCCAAAGGAACACAGCTTCTTTAGCTCTGATGTTTTCTTTTCCTATGTTTTGCTGAATTACTGTGGCTGGTTGCAAAATGTACTTTGGGTTTGTTTCCATAATTTTCCTCTGGGTGGGAATGTAAATAAGTGATGCTTCGTGTAACTCACGTTGAATGTTTGCTTGTGTGTTCCCATAGACTGAGGCATGTGTAACTTCAAATTGGTGAAGGAATAAACGGTTATTTTTAGGCTGTGGGACATGTGCCTGGTGATGGCCCAGGTTTTGTCACTCAATTTTGTATTATTTGACTAAAAGTAACTCTATTGTGTGACTGTTGGTGACTGAACAGAGTCCCAGTGCACAAAACCAGCCTGGATGTTCACCGCCCAAAGGACAGGTACAAGGGAGAGAAGTCCTAACTGTGCTCCGAAACATGTTTAGTTACTGAGAACTTGGTTCTCTGCGGACTATGTCCCTTGGAATTCCCCAAGGAAAACGGTAGTTTCCAACAAGCTGAACCGTGGGGTGGTTTGCAGTATTTCTCCAGTGCAATGACGATGGTGGTGCCGCAGGGCGCAGCGTGGGAACGCGGGGCCAGGAAAGCACAGTGTGGGTGCGGGCTGCGAGGTGCTTACGGCAGCACGAGCACTGCTGGCCGGTTTGACCGAGGCGCTAATAGGAAATCCCGGGAGCAGGGACAGGTGGTGGAATGTTCCCCTTGATCTTCATGGGACTTGAGCCTGAACTATTGCAGTGTTACACTCCGCAGGGGCTTTTCCAACCTTCTCTTCTGCTCTCCCAGTTTTCCTCTGAGATTGCTCCCTAACAAGGGCTTACTCTCATGAGACCTTTTAGCTGGCCTCTTATGTGATGTTTCATTAGCATTTTGTCCATGAAAATCAACTTTAAAAGCAGTTTCAGTGAGAAGTTCCAAGTTATATTTACATTGAAAAAGAAACTTAACAGAAATGTGAACAACTTGTTCATGAGGATTATTCCTGTAAGACACCCGCAACCAAGGATGCTCTTGGATAGACAGGTACATAGATGTGGTGTTTTGTCAAATGGCAGATGGGGATTTAGTGTTTTGCCTTCTGCCTCGGGAATCTTGGGGGTAGGTGCTAACACTTATAACACCATCAATCTCCTAGAATGAAATTTAGCCATGAGAGAATAACAGACTTGGCCCCAAACAAGTATAAATAAATCTGAGTGGAAGGCAGGGTCCTGCTATGTTTGATTTATGTCACACTAATGAGATACCAGTGGCTGGATAGTGTCTCTTACTGATTTTGTTTCATCAGAGAATTGCTCTGGGAAACTACTGAGGAACTTCAGACCTGAATCCAGAGACTTACATGCGTAATTGTTCAGTTGAGAGCCAGCGCAAGCCTTTCCAAGGGCCTAGGAAGGACTGACTGCTGCAGCAAGCACAGGGACAGGTTAATTTTGGGAGGAGGTTCTCAGCTTGGTACCACCTCTACCCTCCAGAGCCCCCTAATTCCCAGGCAAGACTGGCCCCAGGTGTCTTTCTGCTGTCTGAGCCCGGGTGGGTAACGGCACGTGCTGCTTATGCTTCCATGGGTGCTGGGTTAGGCTCTGCTGCACTGCAGCCTCCCTTATGACCACAGTCTAGGAATAGTCCTGTCAATTGTTACCAGTCTGACAGCCGGTGTTAGACCCGGAAAAACTTCTACAGATTCTCAGAAGTCTCATACTCCCCAAACCCACTCATTTGTAAGGTGGTGGGGAGGGTCTATTTGAATATTGGCTGTTAGGTGCTGATGAAACTAGTCATGGGCAAGAGGTCATTTTCCTTATGTTTACAGCAATCATACATGTGAAAACAAATGCAAAACTGCAAATGGTATTCTGACGGGTTAGGGCAAATGTCATCTGCTGCCCTCAGGGACTGCAAAATGGACACAAGGTATCTGATACAGCTAGTAACAAACTGGTTTTGGTAATGGTTATTAAGGTGGAAGATCCTCATGTACATGATCCCCCCCAAGGCAGTAGGACCTCTTGCACGATTAAATCCTCTTTCCCCTGAACGAGGATTTCATAATAGAAAAATCCTCTTAAGTAAGAAATGTCATGTGAATGTGGTTTTTACTCTGAACTGCCAGGTGAATACACAACTCCCACCCATCTCCTGGACTTCTGAGGAAAACCAAACCACTGAAGTGTTCTTTTGCTCATGATGGTCAGCTCTTTCAATGCGTACTGACTTTACTGCTGAGCGTTAAAACAATTTCTTTCGCTGGAGTGTTAGCAGATTAGTATCATGTGAAAGCCAGTGGGTGAAAAACTCAGAAATATGTGGAAAAACTTACATAGTGACAGCAAAAATTTCAGTGAGAATCAGTAGAAGTATTAAATCACTGCCTTTTCCTGAGCTGCTTTTATGCAATGCCCA
The DNA here is from genome assembly GCF_000690775.1 of Eurypyga helias. Classification (NCBI taxonomy): domain Eukaryota; kingdom Metazoa; phylum Chordata; class Aves; order Eurypygiformes; family Eurypygidae; genus Eurypyga; species Eurypyga helias. The sequence goes on from NW_010235135.1 coordinate 21,229, forward strand.
AGGAGCTGGGTTTGTGCTTTGCAAAGCGCTGGGCTAGCACCTGCTCCGAGGTCCCCAGCTGCAGGACATTAACAGCCCTTATGCATATCCAGCCTCCTCACAGCTTATTCCCTTTCCTGATGCTTGGTGTGTGGTGGGGTCTTTGTTTTTTTAGTTTGAATTAGTTTCTTATTCCTCGTTAAGAGACATGTTTTTGTTTAGCTACCGGCTTTGTTATGTATTGCTGGTTACTGAAATTCCTGCAGTATGCCCCTATCTTTCCCAGTGTAGAACACCTCTTTTGTACACAGCTTTTATCTTTTGACAAAAGGAAATCTCCAGTCCCGTACTTTGAAGGAGCAACGGAGCAAAAGAATTTCTCCAAGTCACTTGAAAGGGCAAAGACAAAATTTTTCCATTATGATAGTTCAGTGTTTCCTGAGAGCAGACTTCAAATGTGTAGTTGCTGGCTTTCAGTAATTGTGAGAAAACAAAAATATAGCTAAAAACCCAAAAAGGATGGAGGAAATCAGTTGAAAAAACCAGGTGCCAACATGGGGAGTACTCCCTGCAGAGGCACACTCGCAAACTGCCCACCTAGAAACAAACGCTCAGTGACGCTGCCCTGGAAAAGCTTTTCTACTGGAAAAGCCCATTTTAGTGGTGATTTTTTTGTACTGGTTCTTGGACGTTCAGGCTGCTTTTTTTAGACCAGGTGTCCCCCCCCAGAATCTTCTGACTGGGTGATATGAAGGTACCTTACAGTATCTTTATAATATGGTACTGCACAGGAGTAACAACTCGCTCTGCTCCCACTTCTGATGGAAATCCTGATAGTTTTGGTTCAGTCAGGCAGCAGGAGGAGAATATTCGTCTGAATTCCCAGAAGTTTCACTGAACTGAACACCTATTTCCTACACTCACATTTCAACCTGTTGTGAAAGAACGTGGGCATATATTGAGAATAGGTAATTAGTGATATGAAGGTACCTTACAGTATCTTTATAATATGGTACTGCACAGGAGTAACAACTCGCTCTGCTCCCACTTCTGATGGAAATCCTGATAGTTTTGGTTCAGTCAGGCAGCAGGAGGAGAATATTCGTCTGAATTCCCAGAAGTTTCACTGAACTGAACACCTATTTCCTACACTCACATTTCAACCTGTTGTGAAAGAACGTGGGCATATATTGAGAATAGGTAATTAGATTAATCACTGCAGTCCTGTAATGGGGTTCTTGAGCAAAGTCTGCCACTTGGTTTTGCAAGTGCTTCCCTTGAGCCTGCCCAGGTGTGAAAAGGTTACCTGTAGTCCCATGACAAACTGGATTTATAACTCATAGTTAATTTGAAGCAATATCTGATCTTTTCTTCTACATTAAAAAAAGCTTACAATAATTATAAATAAGAAAAATCTCTGGAGGAAGGGTTGTCAAGCACAGGAAGATGTTGCCCCAAGAGGTGGTGGAGTCTCCATCGATGGAGACATTCAAAACCTGCCGGGACATGATCCTGGGCAACCTGCTGTGAGCATGGGCTGGACTGGAGCTCTCAACAGGTCTCTGCCAGCCTCAGCCCTTTTCTGTTTCTGTCATTAACTGGACTCAGCCAAAGCGTATTTGCTTATGTCATCTGCGAGTTGTAGGTTCCAAATCTGTAATGTAACCTCTAACAGTCTCTGCACGCATCACCGTAACCTCCGCTTTTTCTAATTTAAACTGAATGCTCATGCATTCTCTTCAGCTTCTTTCCTTCTGAAGGCAGAACAAAATGTGGCCTTACCATATGTGTTTTTAAAAATACAGGAGTGCATATGCTCTTGTATCCCCTTTCGAGGCTTGTGATTGGAACGGCGTCACCCAATACAGGACACTGAAGGGTCGATATCAATATGTTTTGCTCCAAAGTCATTCCTAGTCCTCACTCGCTGCTGCCTCTGTTAGTATCTTATTTAAAAAACCAGACGCACAACCCAGAAGTGGCAGGAGTGATTTCTACCTGACATGTTAGAAGTTTTCGTAGTGCCCACCCCAAACCAGATCCTTCTCTGGGACAAAGCCCACCTTTCCTAACCCCTCTGAGGAGTGAAGGTCACCGCTGTCGTCAGATGGCAGCATCTTGGGGCTGACTATTGTGCCCCAAAGCTGAGAGAACCAGTTCAGGTGCAGCACTTGAAATGCCACGCTGACGTTCTAGCTGTTTCTGTTTGTGTCTTGTGGGACTGGCAGATTCCGGGTTAACTCACTAACTGCCACATACAGTCGCAGGCACCAGATCTGCTCTCGGCACGGTTCTTAGCATCCCGAGTTCGTCTTGCAGCCGGAATTACTGTAGGCGTGTTACACAAGTGCTGTGAGTTACGCGCCCTCTTCACCCCCCTGACCGTACGTTCCCTGCTCCAACCAGCAGCAGGCTCACCACAGCCCGGGGCTGGTTTATTGTCACCAACCTTCGTGTGAAGTGTTAGACGGGCACGCCTCTGCTACAGAAGCAAGTTGTGTCCAGGTCTGGCCAAGAAAACAAAGACTTGGGAGGTCAGAGGTGTGAGAGATGACGGGCAAGGACTTCAGGAAAAGAAATCCGTCACTAATGGAGAACAAGACTTCAGTAACAGGAGCTGAATCTTGTGCTGTAACGCTGGCGAACCGCTGCCCCTTTGAGTGGAGGCTGCAGACCTGCGATGCTCCTGTGCTCGCAAGGCGCGCTTTGTTGTGCTGAATTTAGCTGATGTTGATGCCAGAAAAAAGTCTCAAAATCTCAAAAGTTGTTGCAAAATATCCAGGTCTGTGCTATTTGGACCAAAAAAGCCCCAACAAACCAACCAAACCCAAGACCTGCTGTGCAAGGGGGTAGCAAGGAGCAGAGCGGGTTAGAAGAAAGGCTCCAGCTCCTGTTTACTTACCTGTGTGTGAATGGTGTGTCCCAAGCGTGAGCTCTCCCCGGTGGGAGCTGGATGCATCTGTACTGCTGACTGTTAATACCCCGAGCTCTGACTAACCACTGCGGTCCCCAAGAATTCTCTCTCGCAACACTGCTGAATGACCTGCATATTCCTGGGATACCCAGATTAGTCTGCAGAATAGTTAGCAGCAGCCCTCTAGAACAGGAGTAGGGGGGTCTCTGTCACAGCACTGGGCTGTGTTGGGGGGCAGAGAGGGCTGAGCTAACCCTAACTGCTAGCGACTGGGCAGAGTTCCGATACACCTCATCAGTTCAATCAGAAATGTATGACCGGCCGTTAGTGTTCCCGCTGTCTGTCACGCGGTGCTCACTGTCTGTCAGGTATTCACAACCCCGGTCTTCAGAATACTTCTGTGCCTCTTTGAGCCTTCAGGAGTAAAGCTGCAGTAGTTGTGCCTTCATCAGGGAAGTCTGTACTGCCTGATAGAAACTGAAATTCCACAGAATAACATAAAAACACTTAATGTGGAGCTTCAGCCCTGAGGCCCTAAGGTACCCTGAGGTGTGGGCAGGGGGCCCAGTGCAGCCGCTGCCCAGATTCCAGCGGCTGTGGCCATCCAGCATTAATCTCTTCAGGGCTGCCCTCCCAAGAAGCCAAGTGGGGTGGGATTTCCCCCCTGCCCCCCCACCCCCTGTGCTCCCAGCAGCAGCATCACTCCCCCCTCATCGTGCACTGAAGGAAAGCTGTGCTTTTGCAGTGCTAAGGCTCAGGGAGGGATCCCTGCAAAAGCTTCATCTCTCCCGCAGAGCGGGGTGATGTGAGGGATATTCCCAGGCTCTGCTGGCTGCTGCGGGACAGCCCCTGGGGCTTGTCAGGGAGGAAGGCTCACCTGCAGCAGGAGGGAGGCAGGAGACGGGGGGCTGAGGCTGCTCCAGGAGATCATCTTGCCGGTCCCTGTTCCTACAGACACTGCACGGCACTTGGAGCACAACTTTGTTTCCTGGACTGGAAAGCAGGAGCATGGAGAGTTTGCTCACACTTCTGTTGGAGACAGCAAGTTTCTCCTTTTAATCCTGAGGATTGTTTACAGATTAGAAACTCCAGTATTATATCGTGTTATTTTTCACTCGTGGGAGAGAAATGGATGCATTCGGAGCACCTGAAAATGAGTCGCTGTCGCCCAGTTCCTCTGGTCCTGCCCTATGGGATCCCTTCCGCCGTCCCCTGGACTCCATCCAGCCCTGGCACTTCAGGCTCCTGGCAGCCGTGATGCTGGTGGTGACCTCCCTGTCGCTGGCTGAGAACCTGGCTGTAATCCTGGTAACCGTTAAGTTCCGGCAGCTGAGACAACCTGTCAACTATGTGATAGTCAATTTGTCTGTGGCTGATTTCCTGGTCTCGCTGACTGGTGGCACCATCAGCTTCTTAACGAATCTAAAAGGTTATTTCTATATGGGATACTGGGCTTGTGTCCTGGAAGGATTTGCTGTCACATTTTTTGGTAAGCTTGATTTTGTTTGTAGTTGTACGTTCTTTTCCTTCAGCTTCCTTCAGTCTATCCTGTCCCTGTGTATCAGTGGGCCCTTGCATGTATGCTGATCGTTGAACATCGTTAAAACAGTGGGGAAAAGCTTGCTAGAGGAGTATCAGCGTTGTGGACTTTGTGGTGAAGCAGTCAGAAAAAAATCCACTGTGTAACTGGTTTTGAGGTTTGTGTTTAGGTGGGTGCATATATGGACAATAAGAGAGAAGAGTGAGGGGCTGCTCTGAAATTGTGAAAAATATCAGATATTTTTCCAATATTTTTCCAATATTGCTATATCAATAGTGCAAACACACCCCATGTTAGCTACATCTTTTGGGGATTCTTCTTCTTGGCTTTGTTTCACTAACTACACAAGAAGTACGAGAAGCACTCCAGAAGGGCAGATCCTCACCACAGAGTTCCCTGTGCAAATACAGCCCTGCAGGGTCAGTGGGAAGTTAGTTTAAAACAGGACACAGAGGTAGCCGTTCCTGCCTCCCTCCTCCTGCTCTGAACCGGCACAGCGCAGGTGGCTTTCTCGCTCTGCCGCTGCTCCCATCCCAGACACCGCCGACCCCGTCCTCAGGAGGAGTCTGGCAGCTGCTCTCAGCCCGTTTACCCTACGCAGGGAACGTCGGGGAGGGACAATGCTACGAAATCAGCTTGTGGCATGTAAGCCCCGTCCCACGGAGAGATCAGGCTATTTCAGGAGTTTGGTGGCCAACTGGGTGATTTGTGTCTAATAAACTGACAATTTGACTTTGTGGGCAGCTGTCTGTTGGAGTTTTATGACAGTCTGAACTATGCCATTTCTCGCAAAGATGGGGTTTTGAAGATACATCTTTGTTCATTTGGAAGCTCTGCATAATTTGCAGCTTTCCGGAATGGAACCCAATGAAGAAAGGAAGACCCCGTCGGTTAAAGGGCTTGCTGAGCCGCTTGGCTTCATAGTCACTGTACTGCAGGCTGACAAGCTAGACAAACACGGAAATCCTGTGCTCTTCATAAATATTAGAATAATGCACATAAACCGGATCTCCTTTCAGAGCTTGGGTTGGTGGAAAAGGTGCCTGATGTGGTGGGTGGTCGAACACTGGAACCAGTTGCCCAGAGGGGTTGTGGAGTCTCCGTCTGTGGATATACTCAAAACCTCACTGGACTTGGTACTGGACATCCTGGACCATGCCCGAGGGTGTGTGGGACCGGATGCCCCCCCGAGATGCCTTGCAACCTAAACAAGCCTGTGATTCTGTAACGTGGGACGGTGTTGGGCTTTTCAGCAGATCGGCCCCATTTCTGATGCTGTGTTTTCTTGCTATAGGCATTGTTGCTCTCTGGTCTCTCGCTCTCTTGGCTTTGGAGCGGTACATCGTGATCTGCCGCCCGCTGGGGAACGTGCGCTTGAGGGGGAAGCACGCAGCCCTGGGTATTGCCTTCGTGTGGACCTTTTCCTTTGTTTGGACCGTTCCACCAACAATGGGTTGGAGCAGTTACACCACCAGTAAGATTGGAACTACCTGTGAGCCCAACTGGTAAGGCCACCCTTGCAGAGTACAGAAGAGAAATGAAATGCAGCTCAGGACGTCTCGGGGCAGGAATTTTGAGGACAGGTTAAAGATGATGTATGTGTCTGCAGAAACAGATGTAAAGAAAGCTGCAACAAAGCTGAGAAAAATCTCCCAAGAATAGATTCTAAAAAATATTCTCTAAAGGGCGTAGCTTCCATATCTAATGAGATCTGTGCTGTGCCTTGTGCTTTTTGTTGTGATTCAGAGGACAGACTGGCTAAAGCCCTGAGCAACCTGGTCTGACGCCGTCGCTGACTCCCCTTGGAGAGCAGCAGGTTGGCCCATGGCCCTTCCCACAGTTCCCTGACACGGTGCCTGTGGGAGATAGCCCAGGGCTCCCACTGGTACCCAGAGCTGTACAGGGGCACTTTGAATAAAAACAGTTGACAAAAATGCTAGTGACAGCTTGGAAGAACAAAATTAATACTTCAGGAACATAATAAGAATGCATATTAGTGATCCACACACAACGTACTCTGTGTTTTACGCAGGTACTCTGAAGCTTATATCGACCACACGTACATTATCGCCTTCTTCACCACCTGTTTCATAGTGCCCTTATCGGTGATCCTGGTGTCCTACGGGAAACTGATGCAGAAGCTAAGAAAGGTAAGAAGAAACACTTCGAAGTAACCTTCTAATGTGTGTGTGCATGCAAGCATTGGGAATTCCTGGGTTTGATTTTCTATGAAGATCAGACATAGGCAGATCAAATTTCCAGGCAGCAAACGCACTCGGTCGTCATCCTTTGTTACGTAATTCTCCCTACACACAGGAAGCCGTGCTGTGCTTGGAAATGACATTGCAAAGAGCGTAGTTTGCATCGCTGCGTGCATCTCGTTAGCCAGGCATCACGCAGACGACAGTGTCTGCTCCAGCAATAAAGAACTGGATGACCCAGCGCTGGTTCGTTTATGACTGTACTTCAGTTCAGGGATGTTTCTTAAGGCTCAAGCCAGGTAAATCAGAATTTAGCTTAAAATGACAGCATTTGGGAATTTAAAAAGTGCTGACTAATACTCTGTAGCACTTACAGGCAGCACGAGACATAGCGTTTGTAAATAATGCTGTGCTGTTTAGGAAATAAAACATCAGCCTGTCCAGGAACGTTCAAGAGATTTGAGAAATGCTTCTGATTTTTATGTAATGATTATGTTGACCTAATCCAAAAGAGAACCTGCAAAAAGGGAAAAGGCAGAAGACAATAGAGTAGGAAAATTCCCATTTGGGACAGGATTCTGGGACAAAAAGCTGCAAAGCTGCCTCGTCTTACTGCTTCAGTAATAAATGCAGTGAATTTCTTCAATTTATTGATGTTTTTAAAGTATTTGGGAAAATCAAATGCTTGTTATTTACTCACAGCAGCCAGGGCACGGTCCACCTTGCTGGTTGGGCCACGTCAGGGTGGGCACTGGGAGGCTGACCTGTGCCACATAGTGGGGTCTGGAGTCCTGTGCCGTGACCTCGCTTCACTGAGAAAAACCTTGGTGTCTTTCTCACCCCTCTCCCCATTATCCAGAAAAAATAGCAGGAATATTAAAGAAGTCCCACTTCTCAGTACATTGTGTTTCACAGCTCGGTGACCCACAGACATGGCCAAGAAATGCTGGGGCAGCCTCAGGGCGCCCATCACAAGTGATTTAGGGTGCTGGTCCTGTGGCTTCTGTTGGCTTTGACAGAGAGATGTAACCCTCCGAGTTGGCCTCTGTCACCTACAACAGCTTTAACCAGAGTCTGGTGTGGAAAACCCACCTGCCCGTGATGCATTCTGTAGATTCACAGTGAATTGCCAGGAGGTTGTATCTCGCATCTAAGCTAGTTTTAAAAAATCTGACTATGGCGAACAGAGAGACACCCAGGCACCAGAACTGCTCTTCATGTTCCCAACCAACGCAGTTTTTCCCTGCCATGTCCCATGGTTGCCACGGTGCGGGCTTTGTCTGGAGTGGCATTGGTTAGTAAAGCTGCTGGTGTCAGTCCCTGTGCCCGCAGCTTTATGACGGTACGTTTCCCAACAGCAGCTTTCACCACGACTGCAAAGCTGATGTAGAAAGGAATCCCTAGGAAAAGCTCCCATCAGCAGTTTACCCTTGGAATGGAACAGCAGTGTTCCACTGTAAGATAAGGAGCTGTGTGCTAGTGCTTTATCAGTTTTGTGCCCTCAGATTTAGGGAGGAAGGAATCTACTGCCATCCATGAAAAGCCACGGCTGAGAGAAAGGCCAGGCTGACAGGAGGCAAAGCCAAAACTGCCCCCAGCACGAGCCGGTTTTGTTCCATGCCGTCAGGTGAGCTGCTGCAGCTCCTGTGGGCAGCCGCAGGGCTGGGGGCTTCCCGGACGGTCGGCCAAAGCCGTCACCCCTGAGGCTGTGCTGGGCAGAGGCTGGCTGGGGAGACCAGCCCCATGGTAAGGCATGGGAGCAGGATGGGGGACAGGCTCAGCCTCCTTCCCTGGGCCTAGTCCCCTCTGCTGATGCCGACTGCAGCAGCCATGAGCCCGTCTTTCCACATTTCTGGCAGAAAAAGCTGTGGTCCAAGGCAAGAGCTTTGCCTTAAAGCCAGCCCTGGCAGTGGCTGGAGTGAGGGCTTGGAATAGCTGTGAAGTGGCTGAGATTCCGTGAGGCCAACGCTGTGTGTGGCCCAAGCAGTGCCGGAGGCAGTTTGTACGTGGGCTGAAGGCGGCTGGTGCGAAGGAGTGTTTGCCGTGTTACGGAATTGTGCTTTTCACGACACTGCGCTGTACATGACCTGGTTTGTCAGGCCGGCAGCAAATGCATTGCACAAGCCCAGGGAAGGGGAAGAGAGGGATATTGCTCCTCTCTAGCTGGTTCTCCCGCAAGCCCAGCTGTCTGGCTTTAGTGGTTTTGTGCAGATCCAGGGCTGCTGTAAGCTGGGGTAGCTCTGCTGAACTGAGTGATGTATCACCCAAAAGTGCACCCCTAATTTCTCTTTAGTATTTTGAGAGGTAACTTACTGCTATCGGCCACTGCTAGTCGCTCATTCCATCAGGGTCACTGTATTCTGGTGGTTGGCATTCTAAACAGAGGCCAGGTCTTGTCTCCGATTTGAACAAATCCTTAGGGTTACTATTCTCACAGGTGGAATTCCAAAGGCACTGCCTTGGGTGGGCTGCTGCGGCACCCATGAGGGTAGGTGAGACAGGTTAACTCTCGTGAGGTTGGACAGCCAAGCTGTGCCGTGGCTTTGCTCCTTGGACTTGGCTGAAGCCAGCTTGGGAGCGACTATGAGCTGCAGCCCTGCCTGCCCTTAGGTCCCTACGGAGACTGCCCCCATAATTGCTTTTTGCTCTCACTTTGACAACGAAAATGTAAAGATACTTAACAGAGGAAAATTCAGTAGTGACAGTGTGCAGGAACTCACGAGCCTCTGCAGCCACACGGACACGCTGTGCTCTCAGTGCATCCTCGCGAGCTGCCGAGAGCGGCAGGGCTTTCGTGCCGGCATGGCAGGCTATTCGCCTGCTCACTGAACTTGCTGCCCGGAGGCCTCGTTGTTGGTTTTCTGGCACCTTCTATCCTCTCTTTAAAGGTGTCAGATACGCAAGGCAGGCTGGGAACTACCAGGAAACCGGAGAGACAAGTGACTAGAATGGTGGTTGTCATGATCGTTGCCTTTCTGATCTGCTGGATGCCGTACGCCGCCTTTTCTATCCTGGTCACTGCCCGCCCCTCCATCGAGCTGGATCCTCGCCTGGCAGCTGTGCCAGCTTTCTTTTCCAAAACAGCCACTGTGTATAACCCAATTATTTACGCCTTTATGAACAAACAGGTACTGTATGCTCTCAAAGTGTCTTTGACGCTCGTATTTTGTTACTGTCTTGCTTTGCAGTGAATTATTTCTACCTACATGCGAGAGAGTGAACCAGTGCCTGGAGCTGACAAACTGAAAACGGCTGTGTATCTGCCCACGGGAAGGCAGGATGAGCCTCTGTGCATCACTAAATGTCAATCATTATTAGCTTTACATATTAGAAAGGCAAATCAGTCCCTAGTGAACACCAGTTTTCTGTATGAAAAGTCTATTTGCAAGACTGCCCCAGTGCGTTTTTCTGGTTCTTTAGGAAGGCAGCAGCAGTCTGGCGATGGTGAGGTGAAAGTGTCCAGTAGCTTGACTTTGTGTCAGGGGAAATGTTGCTTTTGTGGCTGCACGTGCAGGGAGGCAGGAGCGTTGTGCGTGCCTGTGGGACAGGCAGCTTCCATCTCCGGAACGGGGACAGCATTCAAGCAGAGACCTGAGGACGGGATGAAGCAGCGTGATGCATTCACCGTGGTAACAGGCATGACAAACTCGAGTAGACTCAGGCAACGAATGTAGCTAGTGAGAGGGGTGGCATCAAGCAGAGAGCAAGGTGTAAGTGAAGAGAAGGAAGAGCAGCCTGCTGAATGTATTTGTTGATCCAGTCCTGCAGCGAGAGCTGTGGGTTGTCTCATCCCACAGGCAGCACCCTGGTCTCCCAGTGCGTGGGCAGGCATTACCACATGGGAGCAGCTCAGGAGCCTGGAGCAAGGACTGATTCTGCCCATCAGAGGTGGTTAGCAACACGCAGGAGAGGAAAATTATTTTCTAGAATGTTTTTCCAGTAGTCTGGGTCTTTTTAGAACGTCGTGATTTCTCAGAGTTCTTCAAGGTGGTGCAGGCAAATATATTTCATAGGGCTATTTTTTTTATCTTCCCAACAGACTCCTGAGAGAATTTCCAAGAGTTTTAGCTAAGACACAGGCTGCTTTAAAGATATTTTTTTTTTTAAATTCCTCATGTGTTTTGATTGCTTTTTTTTTGTTTTCCAACTTCCCAGTTCAGGAAGTGTCTGATTCAGCTGTTCAGCTGCAGCACCACAGAAGCTGCAGAGTCCAACGTGAACCCGACTTCAGAGAGAGTAATGCTAACCCGGGACAAGCGTGGCAGTGAGATGTCCACTGTGGCAGCACGTAGCACTGTTTCTAAGAGGAAAGCCGGAGATGAACACAGAAATTGCCAATCCTTTGCTCAGTTAGCAGCATCAGAAAACAAAATCTGTCCCATGTAGGGTGGGAGATATGGTCATTAATGCAGTGTTACAGCTTATTTCCTTGTTACCATCACTTAATACAAAAAGCGTTGTCAGTAGGGGCATCGTGTTCCTGGAGACACCAGCGTTTGAGATTCCGGGCTTCTGAGTGCAGGTGAGAGTGCCTGGGCTCTGCAGTTGCCGTCAAACATCCTGCCATAAGGTGAGTCCCTTCCTTTTCCCAATCCACAGCCTGCTTGCTCCTAAAAAAAAACGTCAGGGGAGCCCAGCGTTGTGATGCTGGTGTGTAACACAGTAAGGATGGGAATCTCATGCTGCTGATGGCTCCGTGGTCAGCGGGACAAAACCATCAAGTGGCACTGGCCTCAATATGCTGATGGACAAGGAAACAATCTAGAGCATGCAGCTGACTCTGTTTCAGCCCATAGAGGTCCAGGGAGGAACAGGTCTGGGGGCTTTTTTTGGTGTTTGAGTATTTTTTACTAAAAAAGCAGAGAAAGCCAGAGGCTTAGGTCTGTCCTTTGTGAGAACCTCGCCTGGGCCACTGAAATCTCCAGCAGCTTGGACAGGCCATCCGGAGTCCCACACGCTGTTTTATTAAAACAAGCCTTGTGAAAAGCTATTTAGATCCCCTCTCTGCACACCCTCTTTGTCAAGGGAATCCTTGCTTATGGCAACTTGTGAAGTAAATTAATTTGGACTAGATGACAGTTGCAGGTCCCTTCCAATTAACCATTCTATTAACTTCAGGAGTGAGTAGGGTGTAGGAAGAAACTATGTGGAGTGTCAGAGAAAGTGCCAGCAGTGCAGCTTGGGGTTACCTGCAGCGCTAAGATTGATCATGTTCTTCAGACCATGGAGCCCCAGGTGACAACCACTGTTTCCGTTTCTTAACAACTACAGTTTTCAGAAACCAGTAGTTAAGGAGTACAAATGTTAGGTATGTGCTGAGCCACAGTACATTGGAGTGTGTTTGATGTCTGTATTTCTGCCTGCACCTTTTAACTTTTCTCACTGCTGAGCTAGCTATGCCCCTCCAGAAAGCACAACCCACATCCTAGCCCAGCCGGCACCCTGCAGCAGCGGCACCACCGTCCCCCTCCTCGAGCGGCTGTGTCTCTGCCCCTCCAGCCCCTCTATTTCTGCTTCTACCTGTCACACCCTCACTTCTTTTAACTGAGCTACTGATCCTGGCGTAAATCGTTACCTTCTTATTACGCCTTTGACATCAGAAGCAAGGAGTGCAACAAACTTGTGTGTCGAGTGGAAAGGAACAGAAAAGCCCAGCTTTCCGCGGCTGTATTCCACCTCCTGTGTGCAGAGCACAGGACAGCGTGCAGCAGCACACGTAGCTTTAGGGAATGTCTCTTAGGCACATGCAAAACCAAACTGGGCCATGAGTGTAATGCCTTGGGAGTGTAACAGACGCCTGTCTAGAACAGCCTTTGCTGAACATCATAGGAAATGTTGCTAAGGCCTGGCATACCAGGCTCTGAGTCCTGTACAAGCTCTGTGCTCAGTTGAATGCATTTTAGAACAGGCAATGGCTGACGACACTGAAACGCTTCAGTGTGGAAACCCATGATTTCTCGAGGAGACGTTACCACTGTGCCTGTCGAAAGGGATGTTGCCCTGCAGTGGTACAGGGAAGCCACGGGCTGCACAGGTCTCAGCCGCAGAAGTGTGATACGGGATGAATAATCCGGTGTTCAGCTTTCCTTCAAAAAACTACCTTTCTTTACACAGAATAAAGACATTCTGTTTCTACCAGGTTTTCCTTCTTACCTTATTTTGTTAAGTTACAGTCTGAAAAACTATTTCAATGCCAGGCTGCCCACACTGTCTGCAGTCAGACCTGGTCCCAGAGCAGAACCTCATGGGGTGGAAAGTCAGGAGCCGCTCCTGCAGCACATGGGGATGTTGGTGGATCAGGGAAAGGTGAGACCGTACACAACGAACCCTGACACCCTGGTACCTTGCAAAGGCTGCCTCCTGCACAGCTCCCATGCTCGAGGAGAGCAGGGAGGTCGCAGGGGGGGGCAGGCATGGGCAGCCCTGCAGCCGTGCTAGCCCTGGCCTAGGCGTGCTCCCCAAGACTGCCCAGCCACCTGCTCCTGCTGTGCCCCCCCAGTGTTCACCCTAATGGACATCTGGCCCCCAGTTCTCTGTGCAGCCCTGGCTTTCCCATGCATTTTGCTTTAGCACCGTGAAGGCAGTAGAACACCGGAGCAGCAGTGACAGCGACGTGGGAGAAAGCAGGAGCTCCTAATGCCTCCTCCCTGCCACCAGTCACCTTGTGGGGATGTGGTTGGGGGGTGCCTCTGCCTGCAACCCTCACTTCTGAGGGCAAAGGGGAACCAAGCTTCCCCTCAACGCTCCCAGTGGCCAGTTTCTTTGGCCCTGCTCTTTCTCCTCTACCCAACTTCCCATTGCTGCATAGGACAGATGGCAGTGCGAAGGACCCCATCATGCTCTTTGTTCTGCATCTTACAAAAGCATGAGGGCAGCGCTTTGGCCCTTTTCTACACCACTTGAGCTTTGCAGAGGAAGAGACGTGAGGAGGTGACTATGGCTGACCATGCGAGGGCTGAGGGGCTGGCTCCTGCCTGGAGACAGGGCACGATGGTGCGAGGGCAGTTCCGATGTGAACCTGAGCCACCGGAGCGGATGTGGAAAGGACAGAACAGGTACCTGTGCCATTGTTCCAGAAGAGACCTGCAGCTCTGTGAGTTTTCCTTGCCCAGCGATAGCTGCTGCTGTGCCAGACACTGTGAGGCATGACCATGGTCTCTGGTGAGAGGTAAGGCCAGGACGAAGGCACTGCTCAGGTAACGCCGAGGGGCATCAGGGGCTCCTTTCTTTAGGCAGCCTGGTTAACTCCTCCACCCCACCGCCTTGGTGCAAGCCAGCAGGTGCTGCAGGACCCTCATGTTGCTGGAATACCTGCTTACTTCCCACAAAGGGTAGCCAGGACCCTGCCATCCGAGCCTTGTCACGCTTTACTCTGATGGTGTCAAGCTGAGCAGCTCTTTGACGATTCCCTTTGCTATGTCTTGCAACTGAATTTCTCTAGCAAAGTCATTCGTAACGTTTAAAAATCAAAAAAAGCAAATTCCGTACACTGTGGTCTTCCTTCTAACTCATCCTGGACTCAAAATTAATCTGAATTTTATCCTTCTTATATTTGCCGAGTAGAAGGATTGTTCAGATTCCAATGCCCTGATTTTGTTTTAGAATCCAGAGAGAGGAGTTATTCTACAAGTAACGCCGTGAACTGCACATGTGAGAACGCACTGAAGACACCTACGGTCTCCGTATTCATCTCCCAGCGTTTCATGAGGTGATCATCTTCTACAGCGTAACTTTGGTCTCGGTGGGCTTGACCTGCCACAGTGCTCAATCTTCAAACCAAACTGTGAACCTCATTCTGACAGCCACAGCCCTTCATGATTCATATCCTTCGCCACTAATCCTGTGGGATCTCGAGCCAAAGAGTGAATTAAGGTATGTACTTCTTTTCAGTGTTTTGGAAATCTTGTGAGACAGGAGGGGTAAGGTACGCGGTTCTTATCTGTATGCACGTGTTTGTGCTCGTTAGTCTGTTAAAACTGTGAGGTCTGATTGGAAAGCAAGAATTCTTGCATTTATGACTCTGATTTTCTCTTTCAAGGATACGTTGACCCAGGTTAATCACATGTTAATGGTATTGGAGGTATTAAATCATGGAGAATTGGCAGAAGTGTTGGTATTTAATTAAAAGCAACAGAATTATTTTATCTCCTGAGAAGGTGAGGATACATAGAGTATAGCTCTCTAGTAGCACAAAGAGCATCACAACTTCAGTAATGGCAAAGAAAAATACAGTATAAAAATGCATGGAAAACCTTAGAAAATAGCAAGTGAAAGTGAGATTTGCCACTTGACAAGTGGCTCTGCCACCCTCAGTCCCCGTCCCTCATGAAGTGGTTCTGGTCGGCCTTCAGACTAGTGCACCACCAAAACCTGGTTTGCATCTCTAAACTGAGGCACCAGATGGAAAGCTCTCCAAGGACAGTGTCTGCGGCTGACAGAGATGGACACCCCCACGACCCCCGAGGCAGCGCCAGGTTGGCTGTAGGTGACGCTGCCCCTGTGCGTGGCGGGGGACAGCGTGACACCGGCTGTGCATGCACACTCAGCATCGCACGGACGCTGTTCCCAGAGCTCTGGGCACTGCAGCCCCGGGGCAGACAAATACTCAGCTGCTTTGATGAGGAAAGGGCACAGCAGGAACAAACCCGGAATCCTCGGGATGAGGAGTACACTGGGAAGTCTCGACATCAACCCCTGCTTCGAGAAGACGCTTTGAGAGAACCTGCAGGGACGGACTGTTAGAAAGGGATTAATTTAGAATTTGCTTAGAAGATGATAGGAAAACATGCCCCCCTTTTCCTGTCCATTATTAGAGGCTTCAAACGATTGCTGTTCTCTGGCTGACACCAAAGAGCTGGCAGTACTCTTCCCAGAGAGAAGCCCTTGTCAAGGTGTTTGTTTTTAACTCAAAAGGGAACTTTAACCCCTTTCTTACTGTTTGCACTCACCGTGCCGTTCCACAGCTCATTAATCAAAGGTGTGATAGTAGTGGTTAGACATTGAGAAGATAAAAAGTGTTTACAGACTTCCCAGAACTTGGATGTAGAGGAGCATTGTTCAGATCCAAAATGGCACTGAAGACTGATGGATAATTACAAAAAAGCAAGTAAAATATGTGTTAACGAGGGTGACGCCCTCAGTGACAACAAATGAGGGCAGTGAGGACACAATTATGGAGCCTCCTGCTTGTGAAGGCAGGAAACTTCAACAGGTACTGCAACAGCTATTCTGGCCACCAAGGAGGTACGACTGGAGTGAAACAGAGGGCTCGGTTACAGGGGTTGGGGCAACGTCGTCGTAGCGGCCAGAGAAGAAGAGATTAGAAATAATAATAATGTCACACGTAGCCAGAATATTCGTGCCAAAGTGGAACAAACGTGGTTCCCAGGTCAGAGGAGACAGTCTTGTCCTTGATGGTCATGGGATTATGGGAGGAAGAAAGCGTGGCAGCCAAGCGAATCTCAGAAGAAATGATCCAAAACACAGTTTTGGACACACACCTTTGCAGATAGTTGTGAAACACTGAGAAAACAGAGGTTGGCTGAGACACAGGCCTGGGAAGGCTGGAGCAGGAGTCCAACCATTAGGAAGGAGGGTAGCGGAATCTGCGGGAGCTGAGGCTGAAGCCCCGACACCAGGAGTTACAGAGCTCCCAGGAGGTGGTGCTCAGCACCTCATGACAACCAGGCTGCTCCTGTTGCAAATACTTTTACCTTGTTCTTTTGGTAACAACGCACACGGCAGAGCTTCCACTTTCGAGTGCCGCGACCTTGTCCTTGCACACAGTCTCTGCAGCCAAGCAAAATGGCAACTGGCAATCAAACCCAGCTGGATAAGCGCACTTCTCCGACCTTTTGGCTTTAGCTGCAATAGTAATTCCTGACCCCACTCAGAGGAGACCCTTCTCACTACAAATCCCATTATAAAGGAGGTTTTGATGGGCTCCTTCAGGGGGATGAGGTGACTCGTCTAAGCCTAAGTAGGTCCAGCATTCTCATGTCTTGAGCCTCCTTGATATTCCTCTACCACTTTTCCAGCTGGAATGTTCCCCCAGATGTATGTGGGGCAGACACGTTCGTTTGCAGCCTAGCTAGAGGAGGACAATACATATTCATCGTCTAAAACCTTTTCTGTTTAATTTTGATCTCGGTGAGAATGATTATCCAAGAAGAATCATGGACACCACACTAATTCTCATCTCAGTTATTAAGAAATACAATTTGTGAATGATGAGTGAAGATTCTTAGAAAATTTATGATAATGCTCTTTATTATAATACTTTGTGTTATAAATTGTACCATTCTTTCTTTTTATTACATTTATATTGAAGCCTCTTTCCTTGTCACAAAGAGTTAAAATCTGTAAGAGGACTGAAGAGCCTTTCAGTAATTTGGCACATCAGTTTTAGCTCAGCTATTCTCCACCTGCACCAAGATATTAATGTAGTCATCTCTCTTTAGTCCCAATGAAGTGCTATAAAAATGTCAAACAGGGAGATGATATTGGCCACCGCAGCCCTGTGTGACTGAGTGCAGACGTGGGCCGTGTCCCTTGCATCACGCTGATGAAGCAGCAGAACTCCACTGCAAATCCCCCTCAGTGTACCCACCACAGCTCTCCCGCGCCGGTACTGCGATACGAATAACCAAAAAATGCTAAGGAGGCATTTTCAGACGGGATGCAAGCCAGTGTCATGCAGGAGAAATACTAACGGACTCTGGTGGGGGAGGCAAGAAACGCCTCTAAAAAGCAGCCGGCGGCCAGGCGGCTGGTACCAACAGGGACGCTGCTGCGGGCAGACGTGACCATACCGAGGATGAAGTGACCATGGCCAACAGCACTGCTGGAAGCCTGTCACTGCCTGGCCCAGAAATGTAACACCCACCTTTGGGCCAGGAAAACAAGCAGTGTGTAACTACCTGAGAGAGACACCTGGGGCAAACGTCCCGCTGTTGCTGTCTGCCATTCGGGAGGACAGAGCTGGACGCCCTTTCCTCTGCACGTACCCAGCCTGCCCTCGGGCGCCCGTGCAGCCCTGCCACCGAATGCACGAAGGTGCAAGTCCTTGCAGAGGAAACACCTCGGCCACCTGCCGCCCACACAGACCATGTGTAATCAAAAGCTAAAATGAGGCTGTTTTAACTTAAAAGCTGCAAACAGCTTCTGTTCCGTACATGACAAAAATTCAGGACACAGTTGAGCTGTTCACATTTTGCTCGAACAGCCACCTAACAGGCAAAGCATCCTCACAGCGCAGCTGCACGGCGAGGTCTCCTGGAGCTGGAGCATTTGGTTCCCATGTCCCAGCACCACCCCATCCACGTGCATCTGAGCTGGTATTTGGTGGTGAGCAGCCATGCGGGAGAACGGATGAGGCTCTGGAGTTGGGGCTGACCAGCAGCAGCACAGCGGGTCAGGGGGACCAGGTGAACAGTGGCAAGGAAGGGACTCGGGTGCCTGAACGGTGGCAGGGGCCAAGGAAGGTGCTACTCCTAACGCTGTCAAAGCAGGACAAGCCTGTCTCCCGGGGATGAAACTCACTGGGAGGGGTCAGAGACCAGCTCCCTTCGTGTGTGCCCTGCAGCCCGGGGGGGTCACTGCCTCTGGCACAACACGGGCTGCAGGGCAAAAGCAGTTCTGGAGGTTTAATACCCCGTGTGAGGTGGTTTAACATGTTTATGGGAACCGATGGGACTTGCAGGATGTTTAGAGGAAGGAGAAAAGGTGGGGAGGGCCCAATGTGTAGGGGTGCAGGAGAAAAGGCTAAGGGGGGTCAGTTGCATGTAAACAGGCGGTGTGTCAGTCCTGCATGTCACCAGCAGGATCTATCCCACCTTCCCATTAACCCTACATCTAACCATATTGTGTGTGTGGACAAGTGTCTGTTCTGAGCGGGCTGGTGTGAACGTGGGTCAACTTTCATTTGCTAAGGTACACCACTGAGCAGCCAGTGAGCAGGACAAGCAGTTGAGTACCTGCAGCTGGAGTAGGGCCACGAGCATCCGAGGCTGGCACGTTTGGGTTCTGACGGCACAGACTGCGAAGGCGTATCTGAGCCTCCACCCGACAGGGCTGGACTCCAGGGAGCAGCTCTCCGGCAGGAATAGCTGGGAGACAGAGATCAGGCAGGAACATGCAATGGAATACAACAGGAAGGTGCAAAATGACTTGGCTAAAATAAAACGTCAGGAGGAAACGTTTCCACCCCCTTTTGCAGGAGGTACCAGCAGCGGCTGGCGCGTGCCGAGCGGGACACCCGTGCACATTCGGACACTGCGCCGGACGCTCTGCCCGGGCACTGCTGCGAGGGAAGGCTGCAGCCGCTTGGTCCTTGAACACCCGTCTTCAGCGTACGCCACACCGGGTAGTGCTGAAGGCTGCCCAGCGCTGGGAATTTGGGAAGTACTATTGTGCTGGGGAGAGACCTGTCTGCGTGGAAGAGACGGTGCCGTTGTCTCCACACCCCTCTGACGCGGGCGCTGCCTTTCGCACGTGGCTGTCACCGACTGGCAGGGGAGAGCTGCTCGAGGACCGCTGCGTTTCACACCAGCCTTTTGTTGATTATCGGGGTGAAGACAGGCTGTTCAGGTGTTTCGTATGACTCCTAAGTGACACTGGGGTCCTGATGCAGTACCCATGTCCTGCAGTAGTTTTCCCTCTACTACATACTATGCCAACCTCACACCGATTGCTATTGCTGCTACCTCGCCGTCAGGATTAACCAGATGACCACCGACCGCCACCTACGTGCTGCAGCTGCACGTCATACTCGTTTCCCTTATGTTCTGTAAGCTACTTCGAGAGTTACAAGTCCAGATAAATTCTGAGGCCATGACAGAAATGCAAATATTTTTGGAAATCCATCCTTCCAACAGACACGCTCAGTTAATTTTCTGACAGTGTATTGACAGGTAATTAATAAGTACCTGTCACATCAGCAGATAAACAGACTGTGCTGGCTACTCCAAGGATGCTGAGAACTTCAGCAGACAAGCTCATTAACACTCGACCGAGGGTCATGGTGTCTGTTCTCAGCAGACGAAACATTTTCCTCACAAACTACTTTCCCCCCACATTACTCTTCCAGGACACTGCACGTTACAGCTCTACCTGTAACCCTGTGGTTCTCTCCTCAGATCAAAAAGGCAAGGCCGAGTACCAATGCTGTGTAAACAGAACTGTAGAACCACACAACAGTTTGGGTTGGGAGGGACCTCAAAGCCCCCCCAGTGCCACCCCCTGCCACGGGCAGGGACACCTTCCATAGCCCAGGGTGCTCCCAGCCTCATCCAGCCGGGCCTTGGACACTCCCAGGGATGGGGCATCCCCAGCTTCTCAACACTGAAGGAGGAAAGGATTTTCCTCCTGCATTTTTGTAAAAACATGATTAAGTGATCTAAACTTATTCCTTGCACTGTAAATCTTAGGCAACTCTCTGGAAAGCTGCAACTTATTAAAATTGTTTTCTCTCTTCCTATACCTCATCGGAGACTTTTGTGACTGCTGCTTTGGAACATGGTACCTGCTGGGCTCAGGAAAGATGCCCCATGGTCCGCTCTCACTGGCAGAGACATACTCTCCCTACTCATGGCCCGAGCAATGACCCAGGTCTTGCACAGACTGGGAAATAATTCAGGGCACATAAACCTGCCCTCGGTGTAACGTGGCAGCACCTCCACACCCCACGCTGCCAACTGCCTGTTACTGCAGCCATGTAGACACCTCATGGATTAGTGCCCAAAAGGTACCTTAATGCCTTTTGCCTTTACAGGCGCTGGGCTGGTCTTCCAGCCAAAACCCAGAGAGGAAGGGATGTGCAGTCTCACAGGGTGGGTGGCTCCCTTCTGGCACCCTATTCCTGGGGACCTCTCAGGTCACAGGGTGCCGAAGCGGGGTCAGAAGGCTTAGCAGGTTGTGACATCACGAAATCAGAGTTCAAACTCAGATGAATGGGCTTAAACAGTCACGGGAACGTCTTTTTCCAGCAATCCCCAGCCTGCACTATTTTACCTACCTACGAATACCCACGGCCGGCAGCTGCTGAGCTCTGGCATCTGGTCCACCATCGGCATCTGCAGGGCGGGGAGAGAGATTTCTTGAGAGCACCAGCGACCCCGGCCCTGGGGAGAGTAGGGCGTGAGAGCAGCAATCCTGGCACTGCCTGTGTCGGTCTGATGGGAGAACAACTCCGCCAGGGACGACGACAGAGCTGCTTTTCTCACTTCCTAGCAAGGTGGCTGCAGCTCTCCCCTGCAGAGCGTTTAGAACTGCCCACCTTCCCTGGACAGCTGCCGACCACTCAAATTATGATCTTGTCCAGGCAGATTATCAATAAATTCACCACACTTTTTTCCCCTCACATTTTTCAGATTACATATATTCCAGCTGACCAATTCTTTTCATGCTCAGATATATTACGCAATGTCACTTCTGTTATAAGAGCTAATTGATAACGTGATTTGTTATGTTGCTGCGACATAATTCAGAAGGCTATTTTAGAGCCGTTGATACATGGAAGAGCACTAACTGTTTAATATTTCTTGTATGAATGGGCACAGCGCGAGGGAGCGACGTGGTGGCATGCAGATGAAATATCGCCAGAAGCTTTTATTCTTGTTGTTTGGGTGTGTGCCAACGTCTTTCTAGCAGAGAGCTCATACATCCTAACCTGTATCTACTGTAATTTATTCCTCAGTCATTAGTCAGTAGCATTTTTTCCTCCAAGTTGCTGAACTATATATAATATTTTAAAAATTAAGAGCTCACAGTCAAACAAATGGAGGTGTTCCACAGAATACACCTCCAAAAAAAAAAAAATATGGGTTTTGGTTTTTTTTTCCTTAATGAAATTTATTTCTTGCTTAGTATAACAAAAATAATTTCTTGCTCTTCTGAGACCCCAGCTGGAGTTCTGCATCCAGTCCAGGGGTCCTCAGTGCAAGAAAGACTTGGACCCTAATGGTCCAGAGGAGGGCCAGGAAAATCATCAGAGGGCTGGAGCCCCTCTGCCACCTCAGAGCCCCTTCCAGTGCCTGGGGGGCTACAAGGAAGCTGTGGGAGAACTTTTTCCAAGGGGAGGGCGTGACAGGACAAGGGGTAACAGGTTTAACCAGAAAGAGGGAGATTGAGATGGGAGATGAGGAAGGAATTCTTCCTGCAGAGGGTGGGAGCACTGGGACAGGTTGCCCAGAGAAGCTGTGGATGCCCCATCCCTGGGAGTGTCCAAGGCCAGGCTGGATGAGGCATCTTTGAGAGTGATTGTTGCAATGGCATTAGGACTGCAGTACCAGATACAGATTGGAATATTTTTTGAGAAAAACACTTGGGTAGATTAAATTATTTCCATCAATAAACCCACAATCATAAACTACTGGATAAGCCCATCATACCTGGGTATCAATGGTTTTCTAACCTTTACAATCCGATGGTTTTTATCCTGGGTTATTCTCAAAGAACAACACTGTCATTCCTAAAGCACTGGAACTTTTCTGGACTTTACTATTTATGAAATTTCCTATTTCAAGCAGGTGGAAGTTGATACAAATTTGTGAAGACTGCCATTCAGCGAGGCAGACCAGGCTCCATGATTCCATCTCAGTACACTGTTCCCCGGAGTTTCATGTTATCGAAAGAGACAGCACTAGAAAGATGGCCTTCAAGGCAAAAAATGCCATTAGCAGCAGGGAAACACAATTTCTGAGTAATGCATGTGTTGGAGAATAATTAAAGAAATTAACAGCGAAGCAGGCGTCTGCTGTACTGAACAAGTGTCCACGTTTGCTCCATTCAAGAGAAACTGCTTCTGCCAGCTCAGCAACACTTGAGCTTCCCAGATACCATGGGTGGGATTGCTCTTCTTTACTCAGTCTGTATTGTCAGCAAATGCCCAGACACAGGCCATGAACATATCTCCCTCTTGTCTAAATAAAGAAGAAAATGAGGTGTGAAGGGAATAAAAATCATTAACTCTGTCCTGCCTGAAAACCGCACAATGTCACGGAGCAGGTTGGCAGAGCAGCTGCAGGTCACACAAGGTCACCTCATTAAACTGGGAGAGCAAGGGGGAAGGAAGCTTAAATTCATATGCTACTGTGTGCATAAAGTATTTTGCATGTCGTGAGCCTGTAACCACAGTCTGTGTGGCCCCCTGACCCCTACCAGGTTCTGACTACAGCCGAGCAGGCCGGCCAGGCCAGACTCCCCAGTGCCAGCCTATCGCTCTGTCGGCACCAACGACCAGAGCTTTGTGTTTTCCGTAAATGCGGGACTGGTTTACATTTATCATGCCACATAAAGTTTTAAAGTATGGACTTCAAAATGCACTACTGATTAAAAGAGCATGTTCCAAAATCTGTACGCATAACAATCTTCATCGGGATTTTGGAATAATTTAATGTGTCTTCGCACGTTGTTCAAGAGACTGCAGGGAGATACAGAGAGCAGAACGTGTTAAACATTTTGTTTAGTACTACCTTGTTTTCTAATTGAAATACAACTGCCACCACACAGAGAGTTAAAATTCAGTTCGCTCAGAGTAAGGTGACCCGGTAGATCTTTCACCTGCGCTCCAGATACAACTCTCATGTAAACACAAAACACATCAAGGCAGAGTTTTTCCAAATGAAGAGCCGACAATGACACAGTCCAATTCCGCTCGTGCATCAGCGATGAAAACACTGCCCTAATTTCCTTTAAGGTGTGTTGGTACTCACCACATTCTTTCATGGGCTTCACTGAGTTCAGAAAACCTCCGAGTAGCAAATGAATCTCCAGAACAACGTGTTCTGACATTGTCCCGACACTCCAGTACCGAACTGTTTACACCTGCCCAGCGTCAGCCGACCCCAACCGCACGTTCCGTCAGCCCAGCTCTCCCTCCAGGTGCCCCCGGGGGGGCACGGCTGCGTAGGGGGAAGGTCTGCCACAAACTACATCAGGACGGTGGTGGGTAAACCATACAGCACACAGTTAAAAAATGATGGCTGAGTTGCAGGCAGATGTGAGGAAGCGCGACTCTTCCGTCCCTCTGCTTTGTCTCCAGTCCTGTGAGACTCCGCCTCTGCTACAAGAATATTTAAACCCGTTATTGTTTCTGACTGTGACTGAACAGAATGATTTACACGCAGTAATTGATCACGTCTCTTTGATTAATACTTGTGGTTCTTTTACATGATTTTCATAACATTAATTACTGCTGCTCTAGCCAAGAAGCATTTTCTGACCAAAACCTAGAAAACCAGGCAAGGTTTGATCTGACCTCCCTCTCCAATGCTGTGACAGCGCAGGCTGGAATTCACACACCAGCTCATTTTATAACAGGTCAGTGGAGCATCAGTTTTAGCTTCTGGTCAGCTACAAAGTCTCCCAGAAATTTTATATATGTAAAATAGAGCTGCTCCCACTCCAATCCTGTATCAGTGGTCTTCCCACTCCCAGGTCTTGTAAGAAGAGTCCCAGAAATTTCTTTCTGGGACCTGCCCACAGGTCCAACAGGTTCTAGTTCTCAGGCACTGCCAGTGTCTGGAACTCAGCTTCCCACTCTTACCTTCAGTGCAGTCCCCGTGCCTCTGAACCTTTCCCTTCTGGAGAATATGGACTGTCTGCCCGGTTGTTCTGCCAGCGCTCAACAAATCTGGGAAGAAACGTTCATTTCTGTGAGTTTAAATGAAAGTTTAGAAAACCAAGAACACACCACCCATGCAGCCTGCTGTCCTCACGTTTACAGGTGACCGCTGCAGGTTCAGGATTGTGCCGCTGATGATGTCAGTCATCTCCAGCTTGTGTTTCCCCACCGTTTGTGTAAGTAGCAATCGCCAAGTCCTCAGACACTGCTCCTCGCCACAGGAATCCCGTTCTTACCACGTGCCCATAACCAAACTGCCCCCTGGAGCTGATATCAGCAACATCAGATCAACCTGCCAGCAATCTCCCCCAGAAACTCCGGGCAAAATGCGGTGGGAGCAAAGGAAAAAGGAGATGAGTAGATACACACACTCCAGGAGTGCACACGTACCAGTGTCTGAAATAACAACACATGCAGACCAAGCCAAGTACTCACTCTCAGACAGAATCTCCAGCCTTTCCGCATTCTCCTGCAAGGTCGTGTACCACTGGTTGGCTATGACGGAACGGGCCCCAGCCAGGCTCAGCAGCACTGCTGTCTCTGTTGGCCTCTCTACAGCAGTCTGTAGGCAGCTACAGAGAATCAAAACTTTGAGAGCAGCACATGAAAAATGTACATAATATACCAAAAAATACAAAGCATATACAAAGCTTTTAAACAGAAGGGAGATGCCAGGCTGCATGTTCTTGGATGCTGAGCATGAAGTGTTTTCCAATTCATACAGCACCTTCCATTTCCTACAAAGAATTTAGGTGACTTTCTCTCTCCATCGTTTCATGATGCGATTATACCGTGCGGATTGTGCCCTATCAGAGCGCTGTTCTGGCAGCTCTGGAAACGTGGAAGGAGTAGCACACTAAAGTTTACAAAATACTGCAGAATGACCCGTATAAGACAGAATGTTGGGAATCAGGTGAAAAGATACTTCATTCTGCTGAAGTTGCCGAACGGAACCGAAAGCCTGCTCTTTGCCAGAAGTGTGGCAGCGATCTGGAGGCTTAAAAGCAAATCACTTGTACAGTGGGATGAGATTTTCGCTGCTGAATATTTGAATAACTGTCTCTGGTATTACTGTGTTGGGGATGGGTGAGGAATGATACACTGGAGGGTTGGAACTGCAGGTAACTGCGGGTGGAATTTAGGTTTTATTAGCCCCTGCTTTCCATGGTAACTTTATCAGAAGATGATCATTCAAGTTTTCTGAAATCCTCTGGGGAGATGCTGTCTGACTGTCTATGCAGTTACGCAGCCTTGTTTATTTTAAACTTTCTGGGAGCTATGAGGCTTTAACAGGCAAGTCCTGTCGATAAATTCCCATCAGTTAAAGTGAGACTGCAAAGTTCAGAGTGGGAAAAACCAATTTAAGGAATGGTGCTTTGTTTTGATTAAGGAAATGGCTGTTTGGGGAAGGTGGAAAGAGATATTAAACATAAAAAGACCAGGAGGTTGTTTTAACACTCAGAGATCTGCATGTTTCCGTACTCACGTGTGGGTATAACCTCTCTGACACACAAGACAGTCTCACCTACACACCGTTGCACTGACCAAACGGGATTTTTATAGATTTTTTTTCTATGTCTTTTTCATGGAATGAATAATCAGAAAAGACAGGAGGTACTTACGCAGCCCTAAGAGGATAACTACGGCACTCCCAAAAATTACATGAATAAAAGGCGCATACACTTGGATATGGTCTGTGTTAAAAGCACAGAACAGAACAGAATGGAATAGAAGAGGGAACAGGAAGGAACTGAATGGAATAGAATAGAACAGAACAGAGTGGAACATGAAAAGAACAGAACAGGAGTATTTTCAGTGGGAAGGGACCTACAGCATCACCTCGTGCAACTGCCTGACACT